>NC_141609.1:10095258-10395258 GCF_047967505.1 Dipteris shenzhenensis | reverse complement strand
TTTTTATGACAATAAATGAGCTTAAATATTTATACAAATGCAATAAAAATAACCAATAATCATCAAGCTCCAATATGTCCCATGACATGTAATCTGTCCACTGATATATGCAATCTGTCCACTGATATCTGCTCATGCAATCTGTCCACTGATATTTGCTCATGCAATCTGCCCACTGATAAACTTCTTGGTAAATGGTAAAAGGTCTTATTTAATAGCATGTTATGAGTGTTAAACCGCATGTGAGCGAAGGGACTGACAACGAATACAACGAATAGGAACTAGTTAGAAAAATTTGAGCATGGCTTCGATTGGCAACTTGGAGAATTGTCTCTCCTCTAAGGCAATCTAATCTATGCTAAACTATGCTAAACCAACCGTCGAAGCGAAGAAAAGCAATAAATAATTTCTTTTTCTGTGTTCATTTTAATGTGCTGGGGTTTAAGAGGCTTAAATATGCAAAAGAAGGGGTTGTGATGTAGAGGCTAAACCTGCATGTGATATAAATAAAGAACAAGTATCTAAAGAAAAGTTAACATTTTTCAATTTAAAAGATGAATATATATAAAAACATTATCTCACTTTCAAAATAAACCATAAATTCACTCTTTTATAATTTTTTAAAAGTATAATATAAAGTATGTAAATATATAAAACTCTCTTTACTTTCTCTCTCTCTCTCTCTCTCTCTCTCTCTCTACTCCTAAATCTCTTTGCAGCCATAGTCAAGACACCTCATTCTCTCTCTTAATCTCTCTCTCTCTCTCTATAACTCTTAAACCCTAAACCCTAAACCCTAAACCCTAAACCGGCTTCTCTCTCTTAATCTCTCTCCCTCTCTCTCCTCTCTCTTTCTTTCTCTCCCTACTCTTCTCTCTCATTTAAAAATATAATATAAAAGATGTAAATATATAAAACTCTCTTTACTTTCTCTCTCTCTCTCTCTCTCTCTCTCCTCCTAAATCTCCTTGTAGTCATAGTCAAGACACCTCATTCTCTCTCTTAATCTCTCTCTCTCTCTCTTTGACAACTCTTAAGTATTTTTCTCTCTATCCTCATCCCACTTATTCTCTCTCTCCCTCTCTCTCCCTCTAGCACAGAAGTTTCATTCTCTCTCTCTCTCTCTCTCTCTCTCTCCCTCTCTCTCCCTAAGTCTCCCTCTTCTCTTCTCTCTCTCTCTCTCTTTTCCTCTCTCCTCTCGCCACGTTTCATTCCTATAAACTTTCTCTCTCCCTCCCTCTCTCTCTTTCTCTCTCTCCCTCTCTCTCTTTCTCTCTCCCTCTCTCTCCCTACTCTCTCCCTCCCTCAAGTAGCCACGGCCCCCAAGAGACCCGCTTCTCTCTCTTAATCTCTCTCCCCCTCTCTCCTCACTCCTTACCAGCTTCTCTCTCTTAATCTCTCTCCGCCTCTCTCCTCTCTCTTTCTTTCCCTCCCTACTCTTCTCTCTCTTAATCTCTCTCCGCCTCTCTCCTCTCTCTTTCTTTCCCTCCCTACTCTTCTCTCTCTTAATCTCTCTCCGCCTCTCTCCTCTCTCTTTCTTTCCCTCCCTACTCTTCTCTCTCATTTAAGGAGCCCCTATTCTCTGTGTGAATCTCTCTCTCTCTCTCTCCCTCTCTTAAGGAGCCCCTCTTCTCTCTCTTAATTTCTCTCTTTCCCTCCCTCCCTATTCTCCCATTTCTCAAATTTACAAACTCGAATATAAATAAAAAACTAATTAAAATAGAACTCAAAAACTCAAATAAGAAACTAATCCCTATTCTCCCATTTCTCAAATTTACAAACTCGAATATAAATAAAAAACTAATTAAAATAGAACTCAAAAACTCAAATAAGAAACTAATTTAAAAAGAATTGTAATGCCTTCTAAAAGACCACCCTCCTCAAAAACTTTAAGAATAAACTAATTGAAAAAGAATTATAAGTAAAGAAAAAGAATTACAATACGAATTTTAAGAAATAGAACTCAAAAACCTTAACAAGAAACTAATTGAAAAGAATTGTAAGTAAAGAAATAGAATTACAAGACGAATAAAAAAGAATGCAAGTACCTGGAAAAAGTGAAAAAAGTAAGGCTCGGCTTATCCTTTCTCTTCCGCTCTTGGTTGCTTCAATGAAACGAGGAGAGAGTTAAAACTAGTCCACTCCTACACATAAATTTGAATTTTCAAAAAAGAGAGGGAAATTTGAATTCATTATAAATTTGAATTCAAATTTGTGTTCAACATTCTTCTTATACTTTCTTCTTATACGTTCCTTTTGAATTCAAATTTATGTTCAACATTCTTCTTGATACTTTCTTCAACATTCTTCTCGATTCTTGTAAGTCCTTTTCATTCTCGTAAGTCCTTTTCATGTAAGTCCTTTTCATTCTCGTACGTCCTTTTCATTCTTCTCGTAAGTCAAATCTTATTTTTCGTTCTTGCTCGTGATAGTAAGTCAAATCCTCCTCTCCCATCTCTCTCTCCTTCTCTCTCTCTCCTCTCTCTCCTCTCCTTCCCTCCATCCATCCCTCGACCCAATCCTCTCCTCCAACCTCCTTCCCTCCCCTCCCCTTCCTCCGCCGCCAAAACTCCTCCCTTCCCTCCGCTCTCCCTCCTTCCCCAAAATCCCTCTCCCCTCTTGCTACCCTTCCCCTCTCCCGTCGCCTAACCTCTTCCTCCCCTACCCCTTTTTCCCCCTACCCCTTTTAACCTTCCTAAATTTTCCCCACCCCCCTTGGCGACCCCCCCAACCTTTCCACCCTCTTCCCCACTCTCCCTTTGGCCCCCCCTCCCTCCTTCCTTGGCGACCCCCCCCTCCTCTCACCCAGCTCCCCCTCCGCCCTCCCTGGGGCTGGCCGCCAGCCCCCCCCTCTCCTCACTCCCTGGGCTGGCGGCCGCGGCCGCCAGCCCCCCCCCCCTCCTCTCAACCCCCCCCCCCTTCGCAACCCACCCATCCCCCCCCTTCACCCTCCCAGCTGGCGGCCCCGGCCGCCAGCCCCCCCCCCCCTCTCCTCTCTCCCCCCTCCTCTCACCCAGCCCCCCCCTCTCCCTGGGCTGGTGGCCGCGGCCGCCAGCCCCCCCCCCTCCTCACCCAGCCCCTCCCCCTCTTCACCCTCCCCCCCTCTTCCCAACCCACCCATCCCGCTCCCTGGCTGGCGGCCGCGGCCGCCAGCCCCCCCCCCTCCTCTCACCTAGCCCCCCCCCTTCTCCTTCCTCTCTCCCTAGGCTGGCGGCCGCGGCCGCCAGCCTCCCCCCCTCCTCTCACCCACCCGCCACCCCTCCCCCCCTTCACCCTCCTTGGCTGGCGGCCGCGGCCGCCAGCCCCCCCCCTCTCCTCTCTCCCCCCTCCTCTCACCCAGCCCCCCCCCTTCACCCTCCTTGGCTGGCGGCCGCGGCCGCCAACCCCCCCCCCTCTCCTCTCTCCCTTTCCCGCTCCCTGGCTGGCGGCCGCGGCCGCCAGCCCCCCCCCCCTCCTCTCACCCACCCCCCACCCCTCCCCACCCATCCCGCTCCCTGGCTGGCGGCCGCGGCCGCCAGCCCCCCCCCCCTCTCCTCTCTCCCTGGCTGGCGGCCGCGGCCGCCAGCCCCCCCCCCCTCCTCTCACCCACCCCCCACCCCTCCCCACCCATCCCGCTCCCTGGCTGGCGGCCGCGGCCGCCAGCCCCCCCCCCCTCTCCTCTCTCCCTGGCTGGCGGCCGCGGCCGCCAGCCCCCCCCCCCTCCTCTCACCCACCCCCCACCCCTCCCCACCCATCCTGCTCCCTAGCTGGCGGCCGCGGCCGCCAGCCCCCCCCCCCCCTCCTCTCTCCCAGCCCCCCCCCCCTCTCCTCTCTCCCTGGCTGGCGGCCGCGGCCGCCAGCCCCCCCCCCCCCTCTCCTCTCTCCCCCCTCCTCTCACCCAGCCCCCCCCCCCTCTCCTCTCTCCCTGGCTGGCGGCCGCGGCCGCCAGCCCCCCCCCCTCTCCTCTCTCCCCCCTCCTCTCACCCAGCCCCCCCTCTCCTCTCTCCCTGGGCTGGCGGCTGCGGCCGCCAGCCCCCCCCCCCCTTCTCACCCACCCCCCACCCCTCCCCCCCCTCCTCTCACCCAGCCCCTCCCCCTTTTCACCCTCCCCCCCCGCTTCCCAACCCACCCCCCCCCTTCCCTGGGCTGGCGGCCGCAGCCGCCAGCCCCCCCCCCCTCTCACCCAGCAACCCCCCCCCCCCCCTCCTCTTCACCCGCCCCCCCCCCCCTTTCGCAACCCCTCCCCCACCCCCCCTTCCCCCCCTCAGCCGCTCCCCCACCCTCCCGGGCTGGCGACTGCGGCCGCCAGCCCCCCCTCTTCACCGCGCCCCCCCCTCCCCCTCCTCCCCCCTCCCCCCCTCCCTCCTCCCCCCCTTCAGCCGCTCCCTCACCCTCCTTGGCTGGCGGCCGCGGCCGCCAGCCCCCCCTCTTCACCCTCCCCCCCCCTCCCCCCCTCAGCCGCGGCCCCCTCCCTCCCCCTCTCAGCCGCTCCCCCCTCCTCTCGCTGCGCCCCCCCCTCCCCCTCTCAGCCGCTCCCCCCTCCTCCTCCCAGCCTCCACTCTGCACCCACCCGCTTCCCTCCCACCCGCCGCGCCAGCCTCCCCTCCCACCCTCACACCCACCTCCCTCTTCGCCCCTTCTTCCCCTCCCTTCCTCCTCCCTCCCGTCCCACCCTCTTCCTCCCCTCCCTTCCTCCTCCCTCCCCTCCCCTGAACCTTTCTCTCTCTAAATTTCTCTCTCTTTAAATTTTAAAAAAGAAACTAGAAAAAAAAGTTTGCAAGTACCTGGAAACAGTTTGTAAGTTTGCTCTTTCTTGCTTTCTTGCTCTTCCTTCCTTGCTCTCTTGATCGTCCTTGCTTTCTTGCTTGAATGAAATGAGGGGAGAAAGAATGAATGAAGGAAGACTATATATAAGAAAAATTAGGTTTTCCTCCTCCTCTCCTATTGGCTTTCCATTCCTCCCCTCTCTCCTATTGGCTTTTCATTTATCTCCTCTCCCATTGGCTCCCATTACTCCCCCTCTCCTATTGAACCCCCATCCCTCATCCATTAGCCCTCCTCCCATCCATCCATTTCTTCTTCCTCCCCATTGCCACCACTCCCATCCCACATTTCCACCACGTCCCATTTTCCAAAATCCCATATTTCCCCATCTCACCCTTCTCTTTTTCATCCCCTATTAACTTCCTCACTCATTTCACTCCCTTATTAGCCTACTCCCCTATTACTTTCCCCTCTCCCATTCCATTCTTCCCTCCCCACTCTCACTTCCACTTCCCATTACTCACTTGCCATTTAAAAACTATTAATATATTATTATACTATTTTTTATACTAATTATCATACACCCTTATTACTTCCCTATCCTATTCCACTCCTCCCTCCTCATTCCCACTTCCACTTCCCATTACTCACTTGCTATACACATTTGCAAACTATTAATATATTATTACATGATTTTTTATACTATTTGTAAACTTACATATGGGCAAAATCACAGGTGTCAAAGCGATCCTATTGTGGTCATACAACAACTGTGCTTTTATTCAAGGGTATATTTATCCTCATCAACAAGCTTATTTACTCAAGGTATGAAGTGCATAATTTGTGCACTAGGTGTTTACTTTGTGCCAAAATTGTTTGCCACACACACACACACATATACATATACCGAGAATTTTCTAATATTATCGCATCTACATTTCTCCAATGGGCATAAAACTTTGTACACTCCTCAACCTAGGTCTTATTGACTTGCATTCAAAGTGGTGCACCCATCTCATAAGTACTTGTTCGGATAACACACCTCCTATGTATTTTATGACGATTGTGCATAACACTAGGAACAAAATGGTGTATCATGTGAGACAGACTATGCAAAGCATATCCAATGGACACAAGACTTTACACGTTCCTCAACCTAGGCAGTATTGACTTGTGTGCAAAGTGGCATCCCCATCCGATAAGTACTTGTTCGAAAAATACACCTACGATCGTGTTTTTTGACGATTATGCATGACACTAAGGCAATAATGGTGTTTTATGCTTGATCGACAATGCAAAGCATATCCGATGGGCACAATACTTTGCACACACCTTCAACTAGGTAGAATCGACTTACATGCAAAGTGGCATGCCCATCCCATAAGTGCTTGATCCTATAACATACCTAGAAACGTGTTTTTTGACGGATGTGCATGACACTAGAGTAAAAATAGTATTTAATGCTCGATAGACCATGCAAAGGATATCCGATGGGCACAAAACTTTTTGTACGCCTCAACCTAGGTGGTATTGAAATGTTCTCAATGAGGCACACCCATCCGATAAGTACTTGGTCAGATAACACACCTAATGGCGTGTTTTTTTGTGAATGTGCATGTCATTAGGAAAAAAATGATGTATAATGCGTGATCGACCATGCAAATCATATCCGATGGTGACAATACTTTGCACGCACCTCAACGTAGTTAAAACGGACTTGCGTGCAAAGTGGAGCCCCCATATGATAAATATTTATTTGAATAACACACCTATGGCCGTGTTTTTATATGGTTGTGCATGACACTAAGGCAAAAACGGTGTGTTATGCTTGATCGACAATGCAAAGCATATACGATGGGCACGATACTTTGCACACACCTTCAACTAGGTGTAATTGACTTACATGAAAAGTGGCACGCCCATCGCATAAGTGCTTGATCAGATAACACACCTAGCAGTGTGTTTTTTTACGAATGTGCATGGCACTAAGGCAAAAATGGAATTTAATGCTCGATCGACCATGCAAAGCATATCCGATGGGCACGATACTTTGCACACACCTTCAACTAGGTGGAATTGACTTACATGCAAAGTGGCATTCCCATCGCATAAGTGCTTGATCGGATAACACACCTAGCAGCGTGTTTTTTTACGGATGTGCATGGCACTAAGGCAAAAATGGTATTTAATGCTCGATCGACCATGCAAAG
The DNA here is from genome assembly GCF_047967505.1 of Dipteris shenzhenensis. Lineage (NCBI taxonomy): Eukaryota > Viridiplantae > Streptophyta > Polypodiopsida > Gleicheniales > Dipteridaceae > Dipteris > Dipteris shenzhenensis. The sequence goes on along the minus strand of NC_141609.1, from coordinate 10,388,305 downwards.
CATATCCGATGGGCATAATACTTTTCCTATACCTCAACCTAATTGTTATTAAAATGTTGTCAAAGAGGCACATCCATCCGATAAGTACTTGGTCAGATAACATACCCAAGGGCGTGTTTTTTTGCGGATGTGCATACCACTAGGGAAAAAATGGTGTATAATGCGTGATCGACCATGCAAATCATATCCGATGGTGACAATACTTTGCATGCACCTCAATGTACTTAAAACGGACTTGCGTTCAAAGTGGAGCCCCCATCTGATAAGTACTTATTTGAATAACACACCTATGGCCGTGTTTTTATATGATTGTGCATGACACTAAGGCAAAAACGGTGTGTTATGCTTGATCAACCATGCAAATCATATCCGAAGGTGACAATACTTTGCACACACCTCAAACTAGTTGAAACGGACTTGCGTGCAAACTAGAGCCCCCATCCGATAAGTACTAGTTTGAATAACACATCTAGGACTGCGTTTTTTTACGAATGTGCATGACACTAAGATAAAAACGGAGTTTTATGCTTGATCGACAATGCAAATCATATCCGATGGGCACAATACTTTGCACACACCTTCAACTAGGTAGAATCGACTTACATGCAAAGTGGCATGCCCGTCCCATAAGTGCTTGATCCTATAACATACCTAGAAACGTGTTTTTTGACGGATGTGCATGACACTAGAGTAAAAATAGAATTTAATGCTCGATAGACCATGCAAAGGATATCCGATGGGCACAAAACTTTTCGTACGCCTCAACCTAGGTGGTATTGAAATGTTCTCAATGAGGCACACCCATCCGATAAGTACTTGGTCAGATAACACACCTAATGGCGTGTTTTTTTGTGAATGTGCATGTCATTAGGAAAAAAATGATGTATAATGCGTGATCGACCATGCAAATCATATCTGATGGTGACAATACTTTGCACGCACCTCAACGTAGTTAAAACGGACTTGCGTGCAAAGTGGAGGCCCCATCTGATAAGTATTTATTTGAATAACACACCTATGGCCGTGTTTTTATATGGTTGTGCATGACACTAAGGCAAAAACAGTGTGTTATGCTTGATCGACAATGCAAAGCATATCCGATGGGAACAATACTTTGCACACACCTTCAACTAGGTGGAATTAACTTACATGCAAAGTGGCACGCCCATCGCATAAGTGCTTGATCAGATAACACACCTAGCAGCGTGTTTTTTTACGGATGTGCATGGCACTAAGGTAAAAATGGTATTTAATGCTTGATCCACCATGCAAAGCATATCCGATGGGCACAATACTTTGCACATACCTTTAACTAGGTGGAATTGACTTACATGCAAAGTGGCACGCCCATCGCATAAGTGCTTGATCAGATAACACACCTAGCAGCGTGTTTTTTTACGGATGTGCATGGCACTAAGGCAAAAATGAATTTTAATGCTCGATCAACCATGCAAAGCATATTAGATGGGCACGATACTTTGCACACACCTTCAACTAAGTGGAATTGACTTACATGCAAAGTGGCATTCCCATCGCATAAGTGCTTGATCGGATAACACACCTAGCAGCGTGTTTTTTTACGGATGTGCATGGCACTAAGGCAAAAATGGAATTTAATGCTCGATCGACCATGCAAAGCATATCTGATGGGCATAATACTTTACCTATACCTCAACTTAGGTTGTATTAAAATGTTGTCAAAGAGGCACACCCATCTGATAAGTACTTGGTCAGATAACATACCTAAGGGCGTGTTTTTTTGCGAATGTGCATGCCACTAGGGAAAAAACGGTGTATAATGCGTGATCGACCATGTAAATCATATCCGATGGTGACAATACTTTGCACGCACCTCAACGTAGTTAAAACGGACTTGCGTGCAAAGTGGAGGCCTCATCTGATAAGTATTTATTTGAATAACACACCTATGGCCGTGTTTTTATATGGTTGTGCATGACACTAAGGCAAAAACAGTGTGTTATGCTTGATCGACAATGCAAAGCATATCCGATGGGCACAATACTTTGCACACACCTTCAACTAGGTGGAATTAACTTACATGCAAAGTGGCACGCCCATCGCATAAGTGCTTGATCAGATAACACACCTAGCATCGTATTTTTTTACGGATGTGCATGGCACTAAGGCAAAAATGGTATTTAATGCTCGATCAACCATGCAAAGCATATCCGATGGGCACAATACTTTGCACATACCTTTAACTAGGTGGAATTGACTTACATGCAAAGTGGCACGCCCATCCCGTAAGTGCTTGATTGGATAACATACCTATCAGCGTGTTTTTTTACGGATGTGCATGAAACTAGAGCAAAAATAGTATTTAATGGTCGATCGACCATGCAAAGCATATCCGATGGGCACAATACTTTGCACACACCTTCAACTAGGTGGAATTGACTTACATGAAAAGTGGCACGCCCATCGCATAAGTACTTGATCAGATAACAAACGTAGAAGTGTGTTTTTTAACGGATGTGCATGGCACTAAGGCAAAAATGGTATTTAATGCTCGATCGACCATGCAAAGCATATCCGCGATTGGCACGATCCTTCAACTAGGTGGAATTGACTTACATGCAAAGTGGCATTCCCATCGCATAAGTGCTTGATCGGATAACACACCTAGCAGCGTGTTTTTTTACGGATGTGCATGGCACTAAGGCAAAAATGGTATTTAATGCTCGATCGACCATGCAAAGCATATCCAATGGGTAAAATACTTTTCCTATACTTCAACTTAGGTCGTATTAAAATGTTGTCAAAGAGGCACACCCATCCGATAAGCACTTGGTCAGATAACATACCTAAGGGCGTGTTTTTTTGCGGATGTGCATACCACTAGGGAAAAAACAGTGTATAATGCGTGATCAACCATGCAAATCATATCCGATGGTGACAATACTTTACACCTCAACCTAGTGGAAACGGACTTGCATGCAAATTGGAGCCCTTATCCGATAAGTACTAGTTTGAATAATACACCTAGGACCGTGTTTTTTCATGGTTGTGCATGACACCAAGGCAAAAACGGTGTCTTATGCTTGATCGACAATGCAAAGCATATCCGATGGGCACAAAACTTTGCACACACCTTCAACTAGGTGGAATCGACTTACATGCAAAGTGGCACACCCATCCCATAAGTGCTTGATTGGATAACATACCTAGCAGCGTGTTTTTTGACGGAAGTGCATGACACTAGAGTAAAAATAGTATTTAATACTCGATTGACCATGCAAAGGATATCTGATGGGCACAATACTTTTCACACACTTTCAACTAGGTGGAATTGACTTACATGCAAAGTGGCATTCCCATCGCATAAGTGCTTGATCGGATAACACACCTAGGAGCGTGTTTTTTTACGGATGTGCATGGCACTAAGGCAAAAATGGTATTTACTGCTCGATCGACCATGCAAAGCATATCCGATGGGCATAATACTTTTCTCATACCTCAACCTAGGTGGTATTAAAATGTTGTCAAAGAGGCACACCCATCCGATAAGTACTTGGTCAGATAACATACCTAAGGGCGTGTTTTTTTGCGGATGTGCATACCACTAGGAAAAAAACGGTGTATAATGCGTGATCAACCATGCAAATCATATCCGATGGTGACAATACTTTGCACACACCTCAACCTAGTGGAAACGGACTTGCATGCAAATTGGAGCCCTTATCCGATAAGTACTAGTTTGAATAACACATCTAGGACTGCGTTTTTTTACGAATGTGCATGACACTAAGATAAAAACGGTGTTTTATGCTTGATCGACAATGCAAAGCATATCCGATGGGCACAATACTTTGCACACAACTTCAACTAGGTGGAATCGACTTACATGCAAAGTGGCACGCCCATCCCATAAGTTCTTGATCGGATAACATACCTAGAAGCGTGTTTTTTGACGGATGTGCATGACACTAGAGCAAAAATAGTATTTAATGCTCGATCGACCATGCAAAGCATATCCGATGGGTACAAAACTTTTCGTATGCCTCAACCTAGGTGGTATTGAAATGTTCGCAATGAGGCACACCCATCCGATATGTAATTGGTCAGATAACACACCTAGTAGCGTGTTTTTTTACGGATGTGCATGGCACTAAGGCAAAAATGGTATTTAATGCTCGATCCACCATGCAAAGCATATCCGATGGGCACGATACTTTGCACACACCTTCAACTAGGTGGAATAGACTTATATGCAAAGCGGCACGCGCATCCCATAAGTGCTTGATTGGATTACATACCTAGCAACGTGTTTTTTGACGGATGTGCATGACACTAGAGCAAAAATAGTATTTAATGCTCGATCGACCATGCAAAGCATATCCGATGGACACAAAACGTTTCTTACGCCTTAACCTAGGTGGTATTGAAATGTTCTCAATGAGGCACACCCATTCGATAAGTACTTGGTCAGATAACACACCTAATGGCGTGTATTTTTGCGGATGTGCATATCATTAGGAAAAAAATGGTGTATAATGCGTGATCGACCATGCAAATCATATCCGATGGTGACAATACTTTGCACGCACCTCAATGTAGTTAAAACGGACTTGTGTGCAAAGTGGAGCCCCCATCTGATAAGTACTTATTTGAATAACACACCTATGGCCGTGTTTTTATATGGTTGTGCATGACACTAAGGCAAAAACGGTGTGTTATGCTTGATCGACAATGCAAAGCATATCCGATGAATACAATACTTTGCACACACCTTCAACTAGGTGTAATTGACTTACATGCAAAGTGGCACGCCCATCGCATAAGTGCTTGATCAGATAACACACCTAGCAGCGTGTTTTTTTACGGATGTGCATGGCACTAAGGCAAAAATGGTATTTAATGCTCGATCGACCATGCAAAGCATATCCGATGGGCACAATACTTTGCACACACCTTCAACTAGCTAGAATCGACTTACATGCAAAGTGGCATGCCCATCCCATAAGTGCTTGATCCTATAACATACCTAGAAACGTGTTTTTTGACGGATGTGCATGACACTAGAGTAAAAATAGTATTTAATGCTCGATAGACCATGCAAAGGATATCCGATGGGCACAAAACTTTTCGTACGCCTCAACCTAGGTGGTATTGAAATGTTCTCAATGAGGCACACCCATCCGATAAGTACTTGGTCAAATAACACACCTAATGGCGTGTATTTTTGCGGATGTGCATATCATTAGGAAAAAAATGGTGTATAATGCGTGATCGACCATGCAAATCATATCCGATGGTGACAATACTTTGCACGCACCTCAATGTAGTTAAAACGGACTTGCGTGCAAAGTGGAGCCCCCATCTGATAAGTACTTATTTGAATAACACACCTATGGCCGTGTTTTTATATGGTTGTGCATGACACTAAGGCAAAAACGGTGTGTTATGCTTGATCGACAATGCAAAGCATATCCGATGAATACAATACTTTGCACACACCTTCAACTAGGTGTAATTGACTTACATGCAAAGTGGCACGCCCATCGCATAAGTGCTTGATCAGATAACACACCTAGCAGCGTGTTTTTTTACGGATGTGCATGGCACTAAGGCAAAAATGGTATTTAATGCTCAATCAGCCATGCAAATCACATTGGATGGCCACGATAATTTGCACACATCTTCAACTAGGTGTAATTGACTCACATGCAAAGTGGCATTCCCATTGCATAAGTTCTTGATCGGATAACACACCTAGCAGCGTGTTTTTTTACGAATGTGCATGGCACTAAGGCAAAAATGGTATTTAATGCTCGATCGACCATGCAAAGCATATCCGATGGGCATAATACTTTTCTTATACCTCAACCTAGGTGGTATTAAAATGTTGTCAAAGAGGTACACCCATCCGATAAGTACTTGGTCAGATAACATACCTAAGGGCGTGTTTTTTTGCGGATGTGCATACCACTAGGGAAAAACGGTGTATAATGCGTGATCGACCATGCAAATCATATCTGATGGTGACAATACTTTGCACACACCTCAACCTAGTTGAAACAGACTTGCGTGCAAACTGGAGCCCCCATCCGATAAGTACTAGTCTGAATAACACATCTAGGACTGCGTTTTTTGACGAATGTGCATGGCACTAAGGCAAAAATGGTATTTAATGCTCGATCGACCATGCAAAGGATATCCAATGGGCACAAAACTTTTTTTACGCCTCAACCTAGGTGGTATTGAAATGTTCTCAATGAGGCACACCCATCCGATAAGTACTTGGTCAGATAACACACCTAATGGCGTGTTTTTGTGCGAATGTGCATATCATTAGGGAAAAAATGGTGTATAATGCGTGATCGACCATGCAAATCATATCCGATGGTGACAATACTTTGCATGCACCTCAATGTAGTTAAAACGGACTTGCGTGCAAAGTGGAGCCCCCATCTGATAAGTACTTATTTGAATAACACACCTATGGCCATGTTTTTATATGGTTGTGCATGACAGTAAGGCAGAAATAGTGTGTTATGCTTGATCGACAATGCAAAGCATATTGGATGGGCACAATACTTTGCACACACCTTCAACTAGGTGGAATTGACTTACATGCAAAGTGGCATTCCCATCGCATAAGTACTTAATCGGATAACACACCTAGCAGCGTGTTTTTTTTATGGATGTGCATGATAGGAGCAAAAATAGTATTTAATGCTCGATGGACCATGCAAAGCATATCCGATGGGCACAACACTTTTTGTACACCTCAACTAGGTGGAATTGACTTACATGCAAAGTGGCACCCGCATCCGTACCTAGTGTTTGATTGGATAATGTACCTAGTAGGCTCATGTTTTTTTACGGATGTGCATGACACTAGAGCAAAAATAGTATTTAATGCTAGATTGACCATGCAAAGGATAACTTGGCATGTCCATCTGATGAGTATTTGATCGCATAACTTCTCCCACTAATAAATTAAGTACTAATTAAAAATTATAATAAATAAGTAGATTATTAAAAAGAGACTAATATTTATGTAATTGTTGCCACTGCAGCTTGCTTGCGAAGGACTCTCACAAAGGAGATGGCTATAGATTTTGTTCCAGGGATGGATGTGATTTTATGTAGCAAAAGAGAAGTAGTTGCATTTGCTACAATCCATGATAGTGATCCCAATTCTCTTTGCCACTTTCGAAGACTTGGCGAAGATAAGGTAGCAGTTACTGTATCAAAGATTCTTAGCGCACATGTTGAGCTAAAGTATAAATGTGGAGATATGGAAACACTTGGAGATGTTATGCCCTACAATACATCCAACAAATCATTTATAGCATGGGACAAAGATGAGACTTATGCAACAGACATTATCAAGAATACAAAGTGCACCACCTTGGATTTTACTATAGGGGACATTCTACAAATGAGATCATTTGCAAATAAGATTGTAGCAGAAGGTGAAGTATTGGGATTTGAACAAGTGGAGCAATGGTCATTTGCGCAGATGAGGATTCTAAAAGTCACTGATGATGGTATGGTTGATAACATAACATCCTTATGTGATCCCTACTATGAGGTAGGCAAGAATATGAGATGGAGCATGCAATTTTTAAACATGAGAAAGAGGCACGTGGTTTTCAATGATAAAGACAACGCATACTACAATATCAAAGGACCTAAAAAGCGTGCCCATGTGCCAGGCTCTATCACTTCAAATGTGGATGATTTCAATATACTCAATTATAGAAGTGACATCTTATCTGGAGTGGATGAGTTCATTGGTTCCAAGAAACAAAATGATTTTAGAAGCGAAGCCTTATCTGGGGTGGATGAATTCTTGCACAGTGAGAAGGGCAAAGGTTTCAATAGCGATGTCTTGTCAAGTGTGGATGAGTTCATGCATATTAACAAACCTGGTGTCAATCAAGGTTGTGGATTTGTGAAAGCCATGCAAGATGTCCCAATGAGTGATGTTCTCTCAGGAGTGGAAGAGTTTCAAGGTTCTCAATACTCTCGTAGAATATTGAATTCATTGAATGGTCCTAAGAGTATGTTAAAAATGAGGATGAGATCAACAGAGGATTATTCAGTATTTAACTTTGATTGTGATATGAACAAGGATGCAACGACCAATCATGGATGCTTGGTTACAAACAAATGTGAGGAGAAGAAGTGCATAAATACAGATAACAATGTGTACGAGGAACGAAAACGGTCATACATATGCATGAAGAGAAAGAGAATCCAGGCAGATCCACAAAAGCAACCAAAGAGGAAGAGAGTAATGAAGGAGGAGAACATGTTAAATGCATTGGGATATCTATGTTGCAAGCGAAGATGTATGCGCTTCATTGATCTTGCAGACATCAGGGAATGTAGAGGACACGTGTGGCAAAGAAGGGGAAGCGAAAGAAATGAATACCTTCTCACAAGTCTCTCTTGCTTTCTTCAGAATGGCAATAAAAGGCTAAGTTCAAGACAAAAGGTAAAACCTCTCGTAAATGGAAAAAGGATTTGCAATAAGGCATATCGCAATATTACTGGATTATCCCATGGTACATATTGGGATTTAGTCACCAAGGCAAAGGGCGGCAACAAATTTAGCATTCACGGTAATAGAGGAAGGTCCAAATCAAGAATCTCAACTGTCAGGGCAGCAGCAATTTTACAAGACTTCATACATGAAAATGCTTTGCCTCAACCCCATATATCTACCAAACTCCCTAACGGTGACGCGATCACTGAAATGCACCTTCCAATGGGCTTGACAAAGCTCGAAGTATTTGACTCTATTGTAGAAAAGCAAAGGCAAAGAGGGGATGCTGTAGCTTCTTCTCATACTTTGTATACTCTTTGAAAGAAGAACTTTGGATATGTCAAAATCCCAAGGAGGCAAAAAATGTCAAAGTGCAATGTCTGTGATGATTTAAAGCGAGCGATTGAGAGTGCAACATGTCCAAATCAAAGGGAATTATACAAAAAAAACCAAAAATCTCATCATGACCTTATTCGACATTCCAGACAAAAATATGCATTTTGGAAGGAGCAAGCTATTTCGCATCCTGATGACTACATGTGTCTTATTGTAGATGGCATGGATCAGAATACAACAACATTGCCTCGTTTTGTTGCCACTCCACCTAAATTACAAGGAAAGCACTTTCTAAAGACACATCTATGTGGAGTGTTAGTGCATGGAATTAAGTTCTTTGCAGATATATGGATTGATTCCTTGCATCTACATGATAGCAATCAAGTTGTAACATCTATTATGAAGGCAATTCGCAATGTACATGCAAAAAAAGGTCGCCTGCCACCGACTTTGAGAATACAAGCTGATAATTGCTGGCAAGAAAATAAGAATGTACTTATGTTTGCCTTCTGCTCCATGCTAGTTGCTCATCGAATCTTCAATGAGGTCGAATGTGGATTTTTGTATGTTGGGCATACACATGAGGATATCGATCAAGTTTTTAGCACAGTCTCAAGGGAGCTTAAATGCAAGGATGTGGAGACAATAGATGACTTGGTAAGAAGATGTGGCAGGCAAGTTGGTGGTCGTAAGGAAAGTACAGTATGTGAGAGGCTCGAAAGAATGTATGATTGGAAGAGCTTCATTCTACCTTTCATACAAACGGGTGGTGATGCATTGACAGGTCATACCAATCCACACTACTTTCGTTTTTTTTTAAAAGATGAAAAACCCGTAATGCAATGGCAACAGTATTCTCATGATACAAAATGGGAACCTGAAGAACCTTACAGTCTCTTAACTTCAATTCCCAGCAAGGAAAGGTATCCAACATGGGCTCCTATACAAGAATTTAATGAGAGGTCTAATTGTGAAATAGATGGATTAAAAGCATTTATTACATACAAAGAGGAAATGCTCCAGAGATATCCTGATTCGAAGCCTACTTGGAGAGAACACACTACCACTGTAATTAACAAGACACGAAATTTAATAAAGGACCTTGAGAGAATGCGAGGCTCAAAGGATGTCAAGGAAGAATGCAATATGTTTTGGCCAAATGTTCATAACGATTTGCGCCCAGCTCCAGTCTTTGAAAATGATTTTGTATCATTACTCCCACGTCCATATTGTGGACCGAAGAAGAGAGAGTTTATGCCACAAGTAGATATAGAGGTTGATTGTTTTGTTGTGGTTCGGCCATCAGATGATGAATATGAGAATGTGAAGTTTTGGGTTGCAAAAGTAGTTGATGTGCAAAGAGATGACCAAGGGAGAGCTACAACATTTACAGCGGTATGGTATGAGCCAAAGGGCAGGAAGGAGAATATGGATAACAACACATTATATACTAATTGTATAATGAAGGAGTGGGTCCCAAATGATGAAGCAGTCTCTCAAGTTTCGACAGAGACAATCATAGTGTCTTGGCATTCAAGGGCAAAGAAATCAAAGAAGCACATGGGATATGAGGTAGAAGGAAAAATAAAAATACCACAGCAAACTATTTTGCATATACACGAATTTTTAAGGATGCTCGCCATGGAGGAAGTAGAAGGAGATAGCGCAAATGAAGAATGTCCATGATTAAAGCTTTGTATTGAAGTCCATTGATTCAGAAGGATTTTATTTGGGTACTAGGCAAGGAGCCAATCCAAGACAATTATAATCAGAGTCATCACCTCGTATGTCAAATAAGAGTCAAAATATGCACTGGATGTCACCCAAGGGTCAAGGCTTGCCAAGACACAATAGGGAGTTAATGCAGATGGCACCTGGCAAGGGACTATCACATTGAGCAATAAGACAATGGGGAGTCAATGCACCCAAGGGGCAAGGGTAGGCAAGATAACTTGTGGGAGTTAATGCAGATGGCACCTGTATTTTGCACTGGATGTCACCCAAGGGTCATACACGAATTTTTAAGGATGCTCGCCATGGAGGAAGTAGAAGGAGATAGCGCAAATGAAGAATGTCCATGATTAAAGCTTTGTATTGAAGTCCATTGATTCAGAAGGATTTTATTTGGGTACTAGGCGAGGAGCCAATCCAAGACAATTATAATCAGAGTCATCACCTCGTATGTCAAATAAGAGTCAAAATATGCACTGGATGTCACCCAAGGGTCAAGGCTTGCCAAGACAATAGGGAGTTAATGCAGATGGCACCTGGCAAGGGACTATCACATTGAGCAATAAGACAATGGGGAGTCAATGCACCCAAGGGGCAAGGCTTGGCAAGATAACTTGTGGGAGTTAATGCAGATGGCACCTGTATTTTGCACTGGATGTCACCCAAGGGTCAAGGCTTGGCAAGACAACAGGGAGTTAATGCAGATGGCACCTGGCAAGGGACTATCGCATTGAGCAATAAGACAATGGGGAGTCAATGCACCCAAGGGGCAAGGCTTGGCAAGACAAGCCTAGGTCAAATTATGCAGATGGCAATTGGCAAGGGACTGTCGTGACATTGAGCAATAAGACAATGGGGTGTCAAATTATGCAGATGGCACGAATTGAGGCTCTTTAAGAGCAACAATTTAAATTGTAAACATATGTTCAATCTATATCATTTTGGATATAAAGACTGTAGCTAAGAGCAACGTCTCTCAATGTAATCATATACATAATTTAGCTACAATTGCTATTATCCCTCTTTGGTCTTATGGCATCATGTCTTCTTTCTATTTATTAAAAGTTTTGTTAAATTTTGTGCATATTGCCGAGTGACAATGTTATTTTCATGAAATATTTAAGTCTCCTTTCATGGATTTATAAATTTATCATGTCAATGAAAAACGTCAAGGAAAAATATTTAAAATAATTAAATTAACAAATAACTTAGATATAGCTAGAATTTCTAATATAGGATTATTTCAAATTCTTGCATGTTGGTGTAAAAGTATAGATTGAAAAAACAATATTTGTATGTGAATATGATAGAGCCACAAAGTGAACTTTTGATTTGGGAAGGAAAAACGTCAAGGAAAAATATTAAAAATAATTAAATTAACAAATAACTTAGATATAGCTAGAATTTCTAATATAGGATTATTTCAAATTCTTGCATGTTGGTGCAAAAGTATAGATTGAAAAAACAATATTTTTATGTGAATATGACAGTGCCACAAAGTGAACTTTTGATTTGGGAAGAAACTTTTTAGAAAGTAAAATTTTGATTTGGAAAGGATATTTTCATAAAGTAAAGTTTTCATTTGGGAAGGATTTTTGGGCTTCGTCCAAAAACAACACAAAAAGTCCAAAATTAATGAAATAGGTGTTACTTATAGAGTTTCTCTAATCATGAATGAGTGATACCAACTTAAAAAAGTTATATGCATGCAGAACACTTATATACATGATAATTCAAAACTATAGAAGTGAGATTTAATGCGAGACCTATTTTGGTAGTTGATATTAGGAGCACTTAATCTCTTTTAGTTTTAGCCTTTATTGTGATGTGGTAGCTTTACCTTATGATATAATATTTTTATAGTTAAGATATGACACTTTGTGGCTATTATGTGTAGTATAAAAAGATGTTTATTTATGAAATGCGACTTATAATGCAACTTGCTAGGTTGACTACTCTTGCTAATTGATAAATTAATCTTGCTAAAATGTTTTTTAAACAAAGTTTTATCACTCTTAGGTGTTTGATATACTTATAAACACTTTGTAAAAAATGCTAGCTCCTTGAAATCAATTTTATTTTTAGGCATACCAGAGAAAGTTTCAAATCTAAGTACCGTTTGGGTGAACGACCGTGTTACCATACATTTGAGAGCATTTTGTAATCACATGTGATAGTTTTTTGTGCTCCTTATATTTTTAGATAATAGTCCTATGAGTCTACCTTAAGCTCAAGAGAGGAAATCACCAAAAAACACATCTACAACAAGTTGTGATTTTTTTGCCAAAACCTCAAAAGGACACTTTTATATCCTATTATGCTACCAAACTAGTGTTAAAGGCCCATAACTTGCTTATTTGGGACTCGAATTGGACCCAAATTGAACCACAAATTCACACACAGACCATCGAGCTATGGGGAGTTTTTCCAGCAATCCCACAGCATTTAGGCATCCATAACACTCGTCAATTTGCACCCCTGTGTGGGCCTCTTTTTTGCACTATTTTGCTCATAAGATTCCACGATGACATCCGATTGACAATCCGTCTACAGCAGCACATTTTCCCACTCACGTGGGACAATCCTAAGAACATTTTTAACATGACAGTCCCGACTACACTAACGCATCTCTAACCCCCCTAACATTTTTTACTCCTTCCTTGGGAGCCCGTATCTTGGCCGTTTGAAGACCAAATCGCACTCAATCTGACGCTAAGATCCAATACGCAACGTGCTATATCAAATGATAATTTTCAAGTCTTTTTACCATCATTTTCAGTCTCGGTAGTCGCCAATACATAGGCATTGATTTCGACTCATCAATTGCATATTTTTTGCCATTATCAGGCTACGAAGGTCAAAATCAATTGTGAATTTCAAAGTCAAATGCACATACTTAAAGGATACACTTAAGCATTGTGTATGCACTTGAGATTTGGAAGAAGACTAGCACCTGCATACTTTCATGAGCTTCTTTGAACCTCAACACTCTTCAAGAATTCAACATCTCACCATCAACAAGTAGCATGGAGGACCTAATAGTTGAAGAAGAAATAGGTAACGATGATCACCCTGGAGAACAACACAACCGCAACCACAACAACAATGGCAAACGACACTTTGGTAAATTGGAAATGCCAAAGTATAATGGATGAGTGATCCCACTAGGTTCCTTCAACTCTTCGATGTAGCATGTTGTGCAAGAGGCGATCAGTCAAATGAAACCAAAGCCGCCTGATTCCCAATGGCCCTAACCGATGAGGCTTCGAAATGGTACCTTGACCTTCTTGTTTGACCTTCTTGTAGAGGAAAGAGCCACCTGGGCACTACTATCTGAGCAGTTCAGAAAAAGATTCCAAATAGAAAGGCTGCAAGATGAGCCCACATTACAACTAGGTAATATAGATATGCGCAATAAAGAACATACTTAGGAAGAATGAAAAGATTAATAGCAAAGGAAATGATGCAGGCCATCGAGCAAAAGCTGCGTGTCTCTCAGCCACCAACAGTACCCACGGAAAGAAAATGTTTGGTGCCCACACTGTATGGCCAACCATACAACCAATGAATGCCCAATCATGACGAACATACTAAACCCACTAGAAGTGGCTCAGCCCCCATGGTTATGGTGTTCCATTTGCAACATTGCAGGGCATGATGTAAATACTTATTTCTACAATATGAGGGTAGCACAACCCCGGCCCCAACAATACTAACAGTCGCCAATCCCAGTGTACAAACTATAAGAAAATAATACAACGTCTGTGCTCAACAAATAATAGGATCTCGTACGCAAGAGAGAAAACAAGATAGTATGGAGAATCAAAAATTTGATTACTGTAGAACTGATACAATAGATGGCGCTGCCTCCCAACCGTGTGCTCCTGTGAAAGAAGCTTTGATGGTGTGCTGGAAATAGTATAAGACGGAGGCTGGATGCTAAGGAATCAGGGTTGCTATAGCCAGTGATGAAATGGGCTTCACGAGCTTGCTCTTATATAGCCACCAGTCGTAGTCGGTTAGGCTCAATTGGGTGACCGATCCAGTCCGCCTAAAACAATCGACTTGGGGTCAGTCCCGAAATATGCCACCGACCATACGATAGACTCGGTGCGCAAAACAGAGCAATTGACCTATGGTCGCCGTTCGGCCCAGAGCCATCCGGGATCATCTGAGGCTCTAAACGGGCCCTGCAACCCGAGAGTGGGCTACCCTGGGAAATGCTCCATCTACCCTCAGTGCGGTCAGTTAAGGGATGCCTTCCCGCACTTGCATGTAGCCTGGTTGGCAGTGTGCCAACTCTATGTGAAGCCGTCCAACCATCAGGCCACGCATGGCCCCCATCTGGTGTTCAAACCAGGACCTACCGGATAACCGAGCTACTCAAACGCCTTCTCCTCATATGGGGGGCTTACAAGTAGAGTTAGCCGGTTCCTACGTAGTTACATGAGAGTGGAGCATTGATATCTAACACCCCCCCTCAATGTCCACCCGCAAGTGAACTTACTTTTTCGGGCCAATGCCAAGTCGATGAAGATGCCTCTCCAGCAAGTCTCTTCCAAGAGCCTTTGTGAAGATGTCCGTAGTATTCTCTGTAGTCGAACAATACACCAAGTCGACCTCTCCATCCATGATGAGCTTGCGTATAAAGTGATATTGAATCTCAATGTGTTTTTTGCGAGCGTGGAACACTGAGTTCATTGCAATCACCATGCAACTCTGATTGTCACATGATAACTGCGTAGGCTTGTTCTGCACTACACCCATGTTCCCCAAAATCCTCCTCAACCACACTGCCTCGCAAGAAGCAAAGCATGCAGATTTATACTCAGCCTCGGTAGAAGAAAGAGCAACTGTGGGTTGCTTCTTGTTGACCCATGACACAACTCCAGATCTAAGTGAGAAACAGTACCCTGTCCGTGATCTCCTGCTGTCCATGTCTCTTGCCCAATCCGAGTCATAGAATCCGGTCAAGATGTTGCCCTTGGTATAGGTGATGCCATAATCAAGTGTGCCTTTGATGTATTTCAGCACCCGCATCCCTGCCCTCCAATGGTTATCCCGAGGCTTATTAGAAAACCTGCTTTTAGTACACCAGTTGCAAAATTGATGTCCGACCGTGTGTTGCACAGGTAAATCAAGATGCCCACAAGCCTTCTGTACTTCACTTCATCCACCAGTGGTGATGAATCCTCGTTTGAGAGCTTTGCATCAACCTCCATAGGGGTACCAACTGACTTCCACTCAGCCATGCCAAATGCCTTTAGTATCTCTCCAGCATACTTCAGCTGTGAAATGAAGATCTGTTTCGGCTCCTGACAAACTTCAATCTCCAAACAGAAATGCATCAGTTCGAGGTCTATCATTTCAAACTCTTTTCCTAGCAAATGCTTCATCTGCGAGATCTTCTCTTCATGGTTCCCATTATGACAAGGTCGTCCACATAAAGGACCACGACCATACACCTTCCTCCTTCTCTGAAGATATACAAATTTGCATCAGATGGGCTCCTCCTAAACCTGTTTTGTAGAAAGTAGGCATCAATTCGCTGGTACCATGCTCGTGGGGCCTGTTTCAGCCCGTAAAGTGCCTTCTTCAGTTTGCAGACTTTACCTTCTGAACTGGGGATCTCAAAACCTGGTGGTTGTTCCACGTATACCTCCTCTTGAGATCTCCATTCAAAAAGGCAGATTTCACATCCATCTGAAACACGGGCCAACTTCCCTGGGCAGCTAAAGCCAAAACACTGCGAATTGTGGTTAGTCGAGCTGTGGGAGCAAAAGTATCTTGATAATCAAAACCATGTACCTATGCAAATCCTTTTGCCATGAGCCGAGCCTTGTACTTATCCAACGTGCCGTCGGACTTGTACTTGGTCTTGTACACCCACTTGGTTCCGATTACCTTACGTTTTGGTGGTCGATCCACAAGGTCCCAAGTGTTGTTCTTCATTATGGAGCCATACTCCAACTGCATAGCCTCCATCCACCTATCATCGCCCTATGCCTCTTCAAGACACTTGGGTTCATCAGCACAGATCACTTTGTCATTAAAGCATAGTTGACCAAGTGTTCCTACACTCTTCTTTGCTCCTCTAATCTCTTGGACCAGCAGTGTTCGGATGGTTCCTCCTCAATGGCTGGAGGTTCTCTGCCATCCAAAAGCTGCTTTACCCACTTCGGGAATGGCTGTTGCCATGGTGGTTCTATAGGCTCTTCTTCATCTTCTTTGTCTTGAATCCTCCCAAGCACCGTTGGGGGAGTTCAGTCTGCTATTGGTGGCAGTACTAGATGGATATCCTGGTCCTGGTTGTCTGGGAAGGAAGCATCCTCCTCCAATTGATGCGGCTGTTCTGAGAAGACCACATCGCGACTTACAATTACCTTCTTGGTAACAGGGTTATAGAGACGGTAACCCTTCACCTCTTCACTGTAGCCCAAGAAAATACACTTCCGACTCTTCGGTTCCCATTTGGTCCTGGTAGCATCAGGGACATGCACAAAACAGTCACATCCAAAAACTTTGAAATGTGTAGCTGAAGGTTTCTTACTAGAAAAGGCTTACAGTGGAGTTATCCCATTCACAGCCTTCGTGTAGCTACGATTTAGGATGTAAACTGCAGTGTTACATGCTTCAGCCCAGAAAGACTTTGGCAAATCTTTCCCTTTCATCATACTCCGGCCCATTTCACAGAATGTATGCGGCGGGGGTTTCTGCCTCTTGATTCCGTGACTTTTGCAGTAACTTTTGAATTTAGTTGATGTGAACTCTCCACCTCTGTCTGATCTCAACTTCTTCACCTTCCTCTCGGTTTCTTTCTCGACCATTACATGCCATTCCTTGAACCTACTAAAAGCCTCGTCTTTAGTCTTTAGGAATTATATCCATATCCTTCTACTGTAGTTGTCGATCAGCATCATGAAGTAGTAGGAACCACCCAAAGCTTCCATCTCCATCTTTCCGTAGAGGTCCATGTGAACGAGCTCTAGAGGAGCCTTTGCCCTGCTGGCCTCTTTAGGAAAGGGATGCCGATGCTACTTGCCCATCATGCAAGCTTCACATACATCGGGAAAATCTGAAATTTGTGGTAGGTCTGTAATCATTCCACTTTTATGCATCTCCTTAAAAGAACTAAGGTTTAGATGACCAAACCTCTCATGCCAGAGCTTAGTGTTCTTCACATCCGCTCGAGCACTAAAAGGTGAGAGTTCATAAATGTTGTTGCGCCGTGTACCTTTACCAACGACCTTTCCTTGAAGATCCAAGATCTATGCACCATTCTTATCGAATCGAACTTTGAGGTCCCGATCCGTGATCGCAAAAATGGACAACAAGTTCCTCTTGATATCTGGCACATAAAGAACATTGGACAATTGTTTTACAACTCCATCTGACTTGAGAGCAATTGTACCTTTTCCTTTTGCTGGACATTTTGCATCATTGTTGACTGCTACCAGAATGTCATTCCCTACCTGCTGTAGAGAGGTATACCAATCCTTCTGGTCATGTGGCGCAATGCACCACTGTCAATGATTCACGGTTCATCTGCAGGTACATGAACTGCCTCCATGCAAATCTCTTCAATTGCGATGAATAGCTCTACTGGTACTGCCTGCGCGCTTTGCTGGACTCTTTCTTTACTCCATTCTTCTCATTTGCAATCTTCTTTCGTCACTCATTCTGCTTGTGCCCTGCCTTGTTGCAATAGAAGCACTTGATCTTCTTCTTTCTCTTTTTATCATTAGAAGAAGATGGGTTACCAGAGTCCTTACCCTTACCTTTCTTTGATCCGGTCTAGAAAGCCGAATCTTCTCCAGTCCTCATCTTTTAATGCATCTCCTCCTCTAGAATCATCGCGCTGAAATCCTCAAAGTTGAGGGGCGGATTTCTATTTTGCGTATTCAGCACCGTAACAAGACCATCGTACTTTGGTGGGAGAATTCGTATGCACCTTCGTGCTAGATTCTTGCTGGTGATGGTGATGCCAATCGCAGTCATCTGATCGCGCAGATTCTCCACCCTGGTGATGACCTTCTCTGCCACTTCAGACTCAGACAATTTTTCGTTCGTGAGTTGGGTCTCCAAATTCTGAATCCGCGTCTGATTCGTGGTCTCGTACTAATTTTTCAAGACCGTCCATGCCTCTTCTGCTATGGTGACATGTTGAATTAACACCATGACAGAATCACTAACACTGCAGACAATAGAACACGGCACATCTGCATTTCTTCTTGTCCATGCGAGAATCTGATCCATAGTTGGTACTATCTATTGTCTTGCATTGGCTGGACCCGGTCTCGTAACTGGCCTCACATCCACCCCAGTAGCAGTGTCCCAAAGCTCGTATGCGCTTAGGATGGTCTTCATCTTGAACTTCCAGAGTGGATAGTTAGAGCCGTCCAACTTTTCGCTTTCGCCGAACGGTGGGATTCACAGTCTTGCGGGCTGGGCCATCTCTCACAATCTGCTCCCAAATAGAAACACACTACCAAATCTTCTTGCTAGAGTCCAGGCTCTAATACCATGTAAGAAAATAATACAACATCTGTGCTCAACAGATAACAGGATCTCGTACGCAAGAGAGAAAACAAGATAGTATGGAGAATCAAAAATGTGATTACTATAGAACTGATATAATAGATGGCACTGCCTCCCAACCATGCGCTCCTGTGAAAGAAGCTTTGATGGCATCCTAGAAACAGTAGAAGACGGAGGCTGGATGCTAAGGAATCAGGGTTGCTATAGCCAGTGATGAAATGGGCTTCACGGGCTTGCTCTTATATAGCCACCAGTCATAGTCGGTTACGCTTAATTAGGTGATCGACCAGTCTATCCAAAACGATCGACTGGGGGTCAGTCCCGAAACATGCTACCAAGCATATGATAGAACCAGTGCGCAAAACAAAGCAACTGACCTACGATCGCCGTTCAGCCTAGAGCCATCCAGGATCATCTGAGGCTCCAAACAGGCCCCGCAACCTGAGAGTGGGCTACCTCGGGAAATGCTCCATCTACCCTCAATGCGGTCAGTCAAGGGATGCCTTCCCACACTTGCATGTAGCCTAGTTGGCGGTGTGCCAACTACTACATGGATGGTGCCGAAGGACTCATCCCGGTGTATCCTAATCAAGTAAGGCCCCCCACATATCGACGAACACCCATCAAGTGTTTTGGTTGTGGAGAAAACCACCGCATAGCAGAATGCCCACACAAGGGTAACCCCATTACATTCCAACCTGTGTGTAGGGAATGCGGAGTTGGGCATGCTTGCATGGATTGCCCACTAAGAACAAAGCCTCAACCAACTACGGAAGTAAAACCTGATGTACCCCTAGGGATGATAAGTGTGGAAAATCATAGTGTGGCAACACAAAGTGTGGCATCATAGCTAGTCTTGATCATAAAAAATAGCAGAAAGAAGTGGCACGGCAAAAACTCCTTTTCTCTCAAAAAGCAAAGAGCCCTTTAGCAAAACAATCCATGCCAATCCCACAACACAGTGAGACCATGCCTAGCACATCCACGGAAAGTGCCACCCAAGGAGCCAAGGAAGCACACCCCAATGCTGAAATTGAAAAGGCATGTTACCAAGCCTTGAAGCAATGGGTACAACAGGAGTAAGAAAATTTTGAGACAGACAGGATGGTAGCAGTAGAGGTCACAGAGCACCATCAGCACTCAGCATTGACATAGTGATTGGTCCCAACAACTTCCAACAGGTAATAGAGCAACATGCAAAACATCCCCAATTGGATGCCACCACAATAGCAAGCTTGATAAGCTGCCCCGTCATGATTCCAATTGGGACCTTGCTAAGAAATTGCCCTACAATGTGGGAGAGTTTCAAGGGATGGATCGAATCCTCACAATACTCCCCCCCAGCTAAAGAAGATGAAAAGGTAATTTTAGTAAAATTCGATGCTAGGGATGACATAAAAAATGTAACCATCCCACTAGAGCATAAAGCCTTTGGTCAATACCTGGCAATAGTGGATGGCAGAGCTAGTGTAAACATTTTGGCAAGAGAGCTATATGAAGAATGGGGC
Source organism: Dipteris shenzhenensis (assembly GCF_047967505.1). Lineage (NCBI taxonomy): Eukaryota > Viridiplantae > Streptophyta > Polypodiopsida > Gleicheniales > Dipteridaceae > Dipteris > Dipteris shenzhenensis. Next base: position 10,367,671 of record NC_141609.1, on the reverse strand, counting down.
CTACCTCCAATGCAAAAGGCCACATTTAACATCCGCCTAGCTGACCACACGAAAATGAAGCCATTGGGTATCGTTGACAATGTGTCAACAAAAATTGTTGGAGTAAGATTCACTCTCCAATTTACCATCTTGGATCTTCCAAAGGGAGCCACAACATACTAGATATTGTTGAGAAGACCATGGCTTTGGGAAGCATAGGTACTTAATGATTGGGGCACTGATAGAATCATAATCCAAAATAGAGAAGTTGCTGTCAAGATGGGAACAGTGGATATCAAACCCACTATTCCTAGAAATGTTGAAGACACTTCCTCCACTACAGCCACCAGTCATGCATCCCTTGTACCTACCAATGTACTAAAGCCCATAGAAGGGGATACAAAAAGTAACATAAATAATTGGATACAGACGTTGGCTACAATAGATAATTATTAAACAACACATCCAATGTTGCTAGATGTGGATGCCTAAATGATACAACTAGAAACACCAATCTGGGATGATGAATCAGAACTAGTGGAAATGACACAGTCTTCATGGCAAGCATTCAATGGGACAGTGACCCTGAAGAGTCCATAATAGAAGGCTACAGTGTCGACATAGATTGGGATATGGAAACAGAAGCTGGTAATGCAACCTTGTAGGGCCAAGTATTTGACAATGACTTGGCAATCCTACAAGCACTCATGGCCATAGAATACCCCAAGATCGACCCTCTAGCACTATCCAATAGCAATTTGTCTAGGAAAAAGAAGGAGGGTGTACAATGCCAAGAGCTCAAGATAGATCACTTCAACCAATTCAAAAGAATGTAGACCAGAGTGGTGGAATTGTACTTAACTAAGCCCACAAAAGCACCTTAGTCCCCAAATTTTGAATGGGATCCTAAAGGGCTTGAAGGTGTTTGTATGGCCGAAGAAACATTCCTTGGTAGTATGACTCCTATTGAAAATCCATCACTGGTCTCACAAAGCAAAAAGCTTAGAAAGTTCAAACCCAATGTGAGAATGAAGAGCAAAATGGTGAATAGTAACAAAAAAAGAAGAACAAGGGAACACAGGTGAATTGGATCACATATCTTCCAGTGGAGCTAGTAGCCAAGTAAGCACCTCAAAGTGCCATAAAGACCTAAGGAAAGTTCCCGATTACTTCAAAAACTACACTAGGGGAGAAGCAACGATAGCAATGCCTAGGCCAGTAGAGCTGACAAAAATAGAGAATATTGAGGATACCCTAGCCAAGACAAGGAAACCGAATCTTGCTTTGGACGGAGAAGAAGAAAATCCTGTATACATCGGCAAACAGCTCACTCTAGAAGAAGAAAAAGAATTGAAAGCATTGCTGATGGAATATAGAGATTGCATGGCTTGGTCCTACAAAGAAATGAAAAGGATTTCCCCAAAAGTTGCAATACATACCATACCAATAAGGGAAGGATCCAAACAAAGGTATGCGGACCTTACAAGACAGATCCCAAGTATGGCACCCATGTCTATGAAGAACTAGAAAAATTACTGGATTCTAGTTTCATTTATGAGATCGAGCATATTGATTGGGTGTCAACAATTAAGATTGTTCCTAAGAAAAACAAGAAGCTTAGAATATGTGTTAATTTCAAGAACGTCAATGCAGCAACAATCAAAGATTAGTATCCCCTACCATTAACTAAAACAGTTTTAGAAAAGGTAGTGGGATCTGAAGTGTATAGCTTCTTGGATGGGTTCAACGGGTACAACCAAGTACAAATTGCACCTCAAGATCAGTCAAAGACAACGTTTGCCATAGAATGGGGCATTTTTGCATACAGAGTCATGCCATTCGACTTATGCAATGCCTCATCTACTTTTCAAAGGGTAATGTACACCACCTTCAAGGATTTTCTCAACAAGTTCCTACAAGTCTTCCTCGACGACTTGCACGTACACTCAGGAAAAAAGGATCACTTGAAATTCCTTGAAGAAGTCCTTAAAAAATGCAAGGAGTATGGAATCTCTTTGAATCCTCTAAAATGCCAATTCCTAGTCACACACGAAGTGGTCTTGGGACACAGTCTCTCGACATGGGATTGCAACTGACATGGACAAAATAAAGATCATCATGGAACTCCCCCCCCACTAAATACCAAGGGATTCCAAGTCCTCATGGGATATGCCAGATACTATAGAAGATTCATACTAAGGTATGCCATGATTGCAAGACCCCCATATAAGCTCCTAGTCAACTTCATCTGGACAAACGAATGCGAACAAGCATTCAAAACCCTCAAGTGGAGATTGATCACAACCCCTATTCTAATGGCACCAAATTGGGACATAGAACTTCATGTACATACTGACAGTTCCAATTATGTAGTAGGGAGTCTGTTATGTCAACTTGGCAAACACAACAAAGACTACCCACTATACTTTGCAAGCAGACAACTAAATGATGCGGAGGTGAATTACACCATAATAGAAAGAGAAGCCTTGGAAATGATCTACAGCATGAAGAAATTTTGACACTATCTATTGGCTACTACTGACTTTATCTTCTACACAGATCATCAAGCCTTATTATATCTTGTGAATCAACCATGTACCACAGGCCGAATCACTCAATGGATCCTACTACTACAAGAATTCAATTTCAAAATCGTGGTGAGAAAATGAGCTCAACATTTCATTTTCGATCACATGTAACGATTGAGGATAGGAGAAGAGCCAGAAGGAATAGAAGATGATCTACCACATGCAGCATTATTTCAAATAGACGCTGTGCCTAATTGGTGTGTAGACATCATTGGGTACTTAATGGCAAGAAGACCACCTCTTAAAATGAAAGCAATGGATGCTAGGAAACTAATTCTAAAAGGTGCACCCTATCAACTCATTCTAAGAGAACTATACAAGATAAGCAAGGACCAAGTTTTAAGGAGATGTGTGATGCCACATGAGATCATGCCAATCCTTAGTGAAGCACATGAAGGCATTGCAAGTGGACATTTCCAAGGGTAAGCAACAGCAAGAAAAGTCCTTCTCGTAGGATATTGGTAGCCAACACTTTGGTCAGATGCCTATGAACATGTCAAAAGTTGTGATGTATGCCAACGAACTATTAAACCACAACACAAAGTCTTCAATCCCCTAACAACAGTCATTGCACAAAAACCCTTTGAAAAATGGGAGATTGATTTCGTGGGTCCCATTCATCCAACAGCAAAGGGAACACATGCATGCTACATCATTGTGGCCAATGATTACTTTACCAGATGGGCTGAAGCTAAAGCAATCAGAAAGGTAGATGCCAAAAGCACAGCAAGGTTCTTGTACAAGAATGTGATCACCCGATTTGGATGTCCCATTGAAATTGTGTTAGATAGAGGACTTCATTTTGTCAATGAACTCATCCAAGAACTCTTGTCTGGCTTTATGGTGATCCATAGAAGGACTACACCTTACTACCCCAAAGGGAATGGATAAGCCAAATCCACCAACAAAATATTATGCATTGTCCTCACCAAGGTAGTAGAACCAAAGCGTTCTGATTGGGCAGAGAAACTAAATGCAGCGTTATGGGCATACTGAACCACACTCAAGGTTAGTACAGGAAATACACCTTTTCAATTGGTGTACGGCCTTGAAGCTATGGTCTGACTGGAATTTGTAATACCTAGTCTACGCATAACAGAGTATAAGAATGTATGGGAGATCATGCATCACTGAAAGAAAGACTCTACTAATTAGAGAAGCATACAGAGACCATATTAGTTGCCTATCATGCCATGACAATAGAAAAACAAAGAACCAAGGCATGGTTTGATAGAAACCTCAAAGACAAAGACATCACGGAAGGTGACCTGGTTTTGTTGTACAATACCAAAGTCCTTAAGGGCAAGCTCAAATTTCTAGGTCAAGGACCTTATAGAGTTAAAAAAATGAATCCCATCAGAGCTGTGCTGCTAGAAACACTGGATGGAGTCCAGTTCACAACAACAATAAACAAGAGCTGACTGAAGTGCTACTACATCAACATGCAAGGCATCCCTGACAATAATGAAGATTTGTGGGCCCCAAGTCTTCCATAGTTAGGACTAGATTGTATCACAAGCACTCACTAGCATATGTACGTCTTCGCACATATAGGTAGTTTCAATTAATTTCAACCTAGGGCTCAGAGGTGATGATTGAGTCCTAGCTGTCCTATGATTCCCTTAGCAAATGAAGAATATAGGAGGAATGCCCACCTCACTAGTCATGCATAGTGCACCCACACGTTTTGACCATCACGAATAAGTTGCACAAATAAAATCCCTAAGAGATACTTGTTTTGCTCCACACACATGGCACCCTCATCACAAAAAGAGTAAAATGCATTAGCCACTCACAAAAGAAGCAGACACTCTTAGCACATGGCACTATATTGGCAGTATCAAACTGGGACCTGGTTCATGTGTGCAATGCAAGGAGTCCAATAAGATGGGAAAAAGGCCTACAACGCCATCGAAAAAGCGACACCATGCCAAACAACCCAATCCTCAACCTCGATAGCCCTCCTCAAATTATCGACCTGAAGAAGGACACGATTCAGAATCACCAACCCAAAGGTCAGCACCAAAACAACCATGGCTAGTGGTTCTGGACAATGATACTGATGAGCAAATAAATGTAACATGCCGAGAAGATATGCCATAGAACTAGAGGATCCTAGAGGCAGGAGAAATTGAGGCAGAGCAATTGGCTATGCAGGATGTAAGTGCAGAACACCTTGATGACCAAACCAACAAAGAGCTAGCAATATATGGAACAATATAGCTTGTATGGCCACGAGTCTCAATGTTCGACATGTCACCTGATGCTTACAACTTCTTGCAGTCAAAGGGACTAGGTAGTCTTTTTGAGAAGCTAAAATCCTTCTTACCAACACCTATTATGATAGAATACATTTGTCAATTCATAACATCATATAAAAGCAGAGAGTTGGAGAAAGATAAGTATGGCACAGTAACATATAAAGAAAAGCCCTTACAGATCTACCTTAGTAGATCCACTATGCAAGAGGCTTTCTTATTTCTAGAGGCACAAGAAGAATATCCAAAGAAACATTTGGATGCAAGATTCTCTAAAATTCAGGATTTATTCCCACCTAACACAAAGTCACAAAGCGGGGGAATACACCATGATATGATTCTGGATCCCATATGCAAAGAGGCAGCTGAGTTTTTTGCTAACATTTTCAATCATACAAGAGCCAAAAAATTATATGTCAGTAAAAACTCTTACACTCCTTGGTAGAGCAAAACTACAAGATTGGGCTCAACACATTGTTGAGATATCGAGCTCCACTCGTGATATGCCAAGGTGACCATTGTGCATTTATGTCACCGACTTATTAGCTACAGATGCGGTTGGTACACCGCCCATGAATAATAGCTGGATGATAGCTGGATGACAGCTATCTTTATGTACTCTAGTTAGTGGCTCAGTTAGTATGCCACCTTAGTTAGCTGAGTTTGGTTTGAGACCCACATATAGGGTTCAGCTATTCTTTTGTACTTAGAGTTCTTTTGGCTTTCACAACTAAGAAGAGGAAAACTATTTTTAGCCTCCACCTTTGTGTATATTCCCCCATTGTGTATGTGAGAAAGCTGCAAGTGAGACTCCTTCCTTCTCTCCCACTCTCTTCACATGGTATCAGAGCTCGGTTCGTGGTAAGGAGCTCAAGAAAGCAAACCAATTTCACGGTGTCCTAGTAAGAGGATCAGTGTTGCTTTTCTTTTTTTTGAGTTTGGGAGCAAATCTCTGGTGCTAGCTAAGCCAGAAAGTGCAAGAGTGCACTGTCTCTAATTGGGACGCCCTTCGCGGTGTGGTGAGAGGGCAGTATATGCTATGGAAGAGGGTGAAGCCCTCAGTAAAACAATAATTTTTTTGATTTGAGGCCATTTCGGGGCCCATTTTGGTGGTGGAAGTTTTCTGCAGGCACTCAGGAAAGTGCTCTGTTTTTGTTGTGCGACCACTATTCTGCAGGTCAGTGAAAAGTTATCGTAAAAATTACATCATATGCCTACGAGCAAAGATATTGGGAGTGACAGAATCATTATTATTGCCTATTGATGCATAATCGTCACTAGGAAGTGACTGTGTGGTCAAATACCACTTTTGTCAGTTTTGCAAATTTGCCCTTGTGAGGCAGAAGTTGTGTTTTTTTATAGTGATAGAATATTTTCGAGTGTTCTATAATGGCGTCTGATGCTCCTTCACAGATTGTCAGTGAAAAGCTTGACAAGAACAACTTCCAAGCATGGAAGTTTAGAATGATGAATTTCCTTAAGAGAAAAGGCTATTAGGAGTTCATTACTAGAGTTGAACAAGAACCAGTTATTCCTAATGTTCCCAATCAATAGGAGTTGCAGGCATTTAAAGGCTAGCATGAGAGAGCCAGAAAAGTTATGTACTAGCTATCTATTGGTATTTCAGATTCTATGATTGTGCATATTCAGGATGCAAGCACGCTGAAGGAGGGGTGGGATACTTTGACAAAAATGTATAGCACAAATACGCAAGCTAGGAAAATGCAACTCAAGCAGGAGTTGCATAATGTGCAGAGAGAAAATATGAGCATCAATGACTACCACATGAAGGTGAAGAAGATTGCAGATGCACTTGCTTCTATTGGGTTGCCAGTGGAAGATGCTGATTTAGTTTCTACTCAGTTTCTATGACCTTGAATGGTCTACGAAAGGATTATGCACAATTTCGGACATCCATTGCCACCCGTGAGAATTTTCCTGACTTTGAGGAGTTGATTTCTCTTCTAATTTCTGAAGAGCAGAGAAATGGTGGTGCATCTTCTTCAGGAGGAACCTCAAAAGAAGCTGTCTTCTACTCAATTACTGGAAGAGGTAGAGGCAGAGGTAGGCTGATTTGGAGGCCATGGCAGAAATCAAAATATGCAGCAAATTCAAGAAAACCAATCCTATGGAGGAGGACGTGGTAACTTTAGAGGCAAGGGGAGCCAAAGAGGTCGTGGTGGATGGTAGAGAGGCCAAAATGCAAACAGCAATGTTGAATGCTACTACTATGATAAAATGGGTCATATGGTTAAAGACCGCTATAAAAAGTAGAATGACATCATGATTGGAAAATTGCAGCAAGGCAATTATGCATCCTCTAGTAGATAGGGTGATGACAGAAATGAGCATCTGTTTATGGTGCAGCACATGACCAATTCCGTGACAAGTGCAGAAGAAAGCAATGATGTGTGGTATGTTGACTCAAGTGCATCAAACCACATGACAAGTCATGCAGAATGGATGCAGGATGCAATGAAAATGGAAAGACCAGGATTTGTGGAGACCGGAGATGATACTGCACATCCTATTGTGCAGATTGGTAATATTCCTTTGTCTATGCAAGATGGGAAAAAGAAATACCTGTCTGATGTATTTCATGTCCCAAATATCACCAAGAACCTAGTTTCTGTTGGTTAAATGGTTGAGCAGGGCTTGCAGGTCAGATTTAGTCCTCATGGATGCTTTGTTGAGGATATGAAAAATAAAGGTCGCTTGATAGCAAAAGGGAAGAAGAAGGGCAGGATGTTTACGTTGGATGCAGACATGGCTGAATTGAGTACACCAATGTTTGCACATGGGACCGGTGTAGTTGCAGATATTGATATCTGGCATAAACACATTGGTCATGTTAATGTACAGCGACTTAAATTAATGCAGGCCCAAAATATTATTGTAGGATTGCCTAAGTTCAAGGTTGCAGAAATGCATAAGGTATGTGAAGCCTATCATTTTGGAAAATAGGCAAGGAAACCGTTTCCTAAACATGTTCAAGAGAGTAAGAGTCCATTGGAATTAATCCACTCTGATGTGTGGACTACTAAAGCTGCATCTATTGGAGGCTATCATTATTTTGTCACTTTTCTTGATGACTATAGCAGAAAAGTTTGGGTGTATTTTATGAAAAAGAAAAGTGAAGTGTTTGGGCATTTCAAAGCTTTTAAAGCTATGGTTGAAAAAGAAACAAGCCTGCAAATAAATGCCTAAGGTTAGATGGAAGGGGAGAGTACCTCTCAAATGAGTTTGCAAGTTTCCTACAGGAGCATGGCATAAAGCAGCAATATTCATGCAGTCATACCCCACAACAAAATGGACTTGCAGAAAGGAAAAACAAGCATATTGGAGAGGTATCTCATGCCATGCTTAACGAAAAAGGCCTGCCAGATTATTATTAGGCTCAAGCAGTTGTTACAGCAGTCTGCATAATGAACAAGACTCCCACTACAGCAATACATGGCATGATGCCAAACGAAAGGTATACTGGTAGGAAATCAAATATTTCCCATTTGCAAGTTTTTGGTTGCATTGCCTATGTTCATGTGCCAGATGAGTTGAGATCCAAGTTGGATCCAAAAGCTAAGAAGTGGTTATTCTCTACAGTAGAAAGGGTATAGATGCTATAACCCTTCTACTCGTAAGTTTACAGTGAGCACAGATGTTGTTTTTTATGAGATGAGCAGCTGGTATAAACTAGTAAATGTGATTGATGACGTAGATGCACAAAATGGTAATGCTGCACAGAATTCACAGTAGCAATCACAAAATATTAGTGGACTTGTGGTGTCCTCTAGCAGTGGTTCACATACTTTTCCATGGACAGGCAGATTGAGATCAGGAGGATCTCATTAAAGCAATGCAAATAGTGGTATGCAAGTATCATGAAAAGGAAAAGACAAAGTAGATCAGCACATGGTTGATGTGAATGCAGGTCACTCTTATGTGGATGGTGAATCCAATGGCTCAAAACAGAGCCTTGATAATGAGTCGAGCATTCCTTCTATTGTTACACCTGGAGTAAGGAAGACAAGGGATGTTTTGAGAGCACCTGGTAGTGAGCCTATTTTGTGCAGGTCTACTAGAGCTAGGTATCCTATGGATAGGCTGAAATATGATGGATTTACAGCCATTCACTATGCCTATATGGTCAAAGTGAAACATGAACTAGAACCCACTTCTTTTGAGCAAGCCATGGAAAAAGAAAAATGGGAGAAAGCTATGGATGAAGAAATGGATGCCTTGGAAGCAAATGCTACATGGGAATTGGTGCCTTTGCCTAAAGACAAGAATGCAATTGGCTACAAGTGGGTTTATAATGTGAACCACAATGCAGATGGTTCTGTGAATAGATACAAGGCAAGATTAGTTATCAAGGGGTATGCACAGACATATGGCATTGATTATGAAGAAACATTCAATCTAGTTGCAAGGATGGCAACCATAAGAGAAGTCATTGCTATGGCTGCATCAAAGGGATTGTCTTTACATCATATGGATGTAAAGAATGCCTTCTTGCATGGTGATTTGCAAGAAGAGGTCTATATGAGCAGCCACCACGTTATGTTCATGCTATTTATCCTGAGTTTGTTTACAGGTTGAAGGAAGCCTTGTATGGCTTGAAGCAAGCACCCAGAGCATTGTCTGACAAGATAGAACAATATCTTGTCACTATTGGCTTTCAGATTTCCAAGGCAGATTTCTCACTTTATGTGAGAAAAATAGAGAAAGGTATTATGCTGCTTGTCATTTATGTTGATGATTTGATCATCAACAGTGATAGTGATGAAGATATCCTTCATGTAAAAATGCTATTGAAGCAGAAGTTTGAGATGAAGGATTTGGGAGAGTTGCATTACTTCTTGGGCATTGAGGTGATTAGATCCACAAGTGGGATATGGCTCTTGCAGAGGCAGTATGGATTGGACATACTATCCAAATATGGGATGACAAGCTGTAAGCCTATTTCAATTCCTTTGGAGCAGAATGTGAAGCTGAGCACAGATGCAGGTGAGCTTCTAAAAGACCCTACTATGTACAGATGCATAGTAGGAAGTTTGATTTATATGACTATTACCAGGCCAAATTTGAGCTATGATGTTGGTTTGGTAAGTCAGTTTATGCAGGCTCCAAGGAAATGGCATTTGGATGCGGCTAGATGCATACTGAGGTATGTGAAGTCCACATTGCAGTATGGACTATTTTATGAGATTGGGGTTTAGATACAGTTGCATGGATACCCTGATGCTGATTGGGCTATTAGTATTTCTGATAGACGATCTACCAGTGGATATGTGTTCTCTTTTGGGAGTGCTGCAGTCACTTGCAACAGCAAGAAACAGCCTACAATTGCCTTGTCAAGCACAGAGGCTAAGTACAGGGGTGCAGCAATGGCTGCATGTGAGGTAGCTTGGTTGCATAAGCTACTTCATGATATGCATCAGTCTACAAAAGGTCCAGTTGTCATGTATTGTTACAACATGAGCAGTATACACTTGGCAAATAACCCAGTCTATCATGCTAGAACAAAGCACATTGAGGTGCATTATCACTATGTGTGGGAGAAGGTTCTAGTAGGTTTTATTGATCTAGTTTATGTTAGCACAGAGGATCAGGTAGCTGACATATTCACGAAGGCATTGGGTACAATGAAGCTGCACAAGTTCAGAGATCTGCTTGGTGTGTGCAGGAATTGGGATTGAGCTCGAGGGGGAGTGTTGAGATATCGAGCTCCACTTGTGATATGCCAGGGTGACCATTGTGCATTTATGTCACTGACTTGTTAGCTGCAAATGTGGTTGGTACACCGCCCATGAATAATAGCTGGATGACAGCTATCTTTATGTACTCTAGTTAGTGGCTCAGTTAGTATGCCACCTTAGTTAGCTGAGTTTGGTTTGAGACCCACACATAGGGTTCACCTATTCTTTTATACTTAGAGTTCTTTTAACTTTCACAACTAAGAAGAGGAAAACTGTTTTTAGCCTCCACCTTTGTGTATATTCCCCCATTGTGTATGTGAGAAAGCTGCAAGTGAGACTCCTTTCTTCTCTCCCACTCTCTTCACACACATATCCTTGCTGCTAACCAATTATTTATCCATACACATAATGGAAAAAGCTTCATTGCCCATCGATTGGCCATAATAATTGGGTTTGCAATAGAGCAAGAGGAAGAGTCTAGACCCCTCTCAACACAAGATATAGAGGACTCTAAAACATTGAAATTATCACTAGAATGGGAATTAGACGCTCCACCTACTCTCAATGTGGATAAAATGGATGGGCAACAATCCAAACAGATTCCAGAAAATGACAGTGTGGAACTCTGTCAAAGAATATTGTAACTCAGTTCAGTCTTACTCCCGCAACAGAAGGACTCGAGCATGAAAATCCAAGATGCTACCATGCCACATAATGACTTTGCAAGAAAACCAAATATCATGCCTCTCCAAGAATGACAAGTCACCAACATTGATGACTCCACGACTCTAGAGTCACAACCCCCAAATGTATCTAGTGGCACCATTCGACAAACTGTTGTTCAAGAAATAGATCGAAATTCCACATGCGCACATAGGAGTCAACTCTATGTCCAATACAAGCAAGGCCATAGCACATTCCAAATCATACAACATCACAACCAATAGTTACAACAATGGTCTCAATTATTTGCTACCATGGCATCAGATGACCAAGAAAGAGAAATGGAAAGAAAGATGCTCCCATCACTCCAAATCAAGTTGCAAAGTGCCGAGACTGAAATTATTAAGCTCAAGGAAAGCATGGTAGAAGAAATGTAGCAACATCTCCTTGCACAAAATGCTCTAGCTGAAAGTAGAAAGGATGCCCTACAAGCCATAGTTTCTCTCTAAGAAAAACACCTACAGCTATTTGATGCCTTGAACCAAAAGGAAAAGGTCGAGTTATCCCTCTCTCAAATGCAAGCTAGTTGTGATGATATCAAGAAGGAAATGGTGCACTTAAATGAAAGATTACTACTTAAAGAGGATCAACTCCATGCCACATTAGACCCAAACAATGAGTTGCAGAATAGCCTCAAAGAAGGTAAACATTAAATTCAAGTACTAGAGAAGGAATGCATGGCATCAAGAGAGATACTTGTGCACACCAAAGCAGAACTAGATGCTCAAGAGAAAGAGATACTCCAACTCCGTGTGCTTAATGATCAATTTCCAAGGCATCCAAAAGCATCTCAACAATTCAATAGTCTAAAGCTTGCATACACCTCCACATTGGGTAAGTATAAAGACAAGTGCATGGAGTGGCAAAATCGAAGGCGATTATTTCCAAGTTGGAAATTTAACTACGAAGTCAAGCTGATGATGATGCGGAGGGGTCAACACAAGATCTTTTGCTACAAAGAATCACTACATTATACCAAGAGCTTGTTGCAATCCTCCAACAAGAGGATCATCTTGAAGGAAGTATAGACATACTCTGGAAACACTTGCAAATAAAAATGTGACATGCAGTATCTGTGGTCTTTGGACCAGACCAGTAAGCACAAAGACTCTCCAAGATCTATGCCAGCATATGGATGAAGATGAGAAGGATGTGTTTTCTCTCTCAGTGCATGTAAATCTCATACGGTTAAAGGTTGATGAAATACTACTATATGAATGCTTGATGGGAAGCCCCCCTCTTCAGGTAGTAGCTTGACTCCTACCCCTACTACAACAATCACCAGTAACTTCCATGGGATATAAATCCTAGAAAAATCCAACATTAAAGCTGTCAATGCCTACCAGAAGCGACAAAGATCTGCCAGAGGAATATGTGGTCTACCTTCAATCTAATCTCCCCTATCTTTCCACTCTCTATTATGATCTACTCACATCCCTCCCTAACTTTAGTACTATCCTCCATACCTTTCCATAAATCCATGCTAACCCATATTCCTTGCCATGCCTCTTTGCCCATGCCTCTCAACACTATCGCCTAATCCAAGAATCTAACTCCCATCATCCAGTTACACCTAGCTTTTTTCCAACACTTAACAATCCATACCTTGAGGATTATCAAGTTGCTAAATCAATTTGCCCTGCTCTCCCTCCACTTTCCACCAACATCCCTACTTCTACCTTCTCAAATTCACTACTTGTTTCGACCTCAAGCTTTTCCCATATAACCTCTTCCTCTCCCCCTAGACCACATATTCCTCCAATCTCTCTTGAGTTTTCAATGGAAGACACCATTAATGATTCCATCAATGAGCTTCAAGAATTGGATAATCCAATTCGCACACCCACATGGGAGTTGCAACAAGATACAAATAGGATTCCCATGCCCAGTAATCCCATTGGTGATTTTTGGAGGCAATACCCAAACATGTAGTCAAGAGGAAGATGGGACCTCTCCGAAATTTCAATGAGTATCCGCCAAGCACAAATCACTCCAGACCTCAGCATCAAATTGGAGCCACAGCCTGCTTGGCATAGACCAAAGCTGCTCAATGAAAAGTACCTCCTTGAATACATACAGGCTCCATCTTCCTTTTGCATGCATCCCACATTTGATGCGGTACCCCGTCGCTACCGGTGGGATGCCAATCATCATGATCCATATAATGCAGATGCTCCTCGCAATTGGCAGTTAATCAATACAAACCCTAAAATCAAATGGACAAGCCAGGAAACACTCATTAGAGCCTTGGACAAACATGCATCAATTATGCAAGGAAGTTATGACAAAACACTCAAGGAAAGTAAAAAATACAGTGAAGCCTTAGCAGTCATCCTAGAGGTGTCCGTTACCATTGATGACCATTTGCCCAACCTCAGCTTCAATCCAAATCAACAAATAGATGCTCAAACAACAAGTCGCCTCTTTTAAAGAACCATATCTCTTCAAGGGTGTTATGTGTATTTGTTCGAAGAAATGGATGACACCGGCTTCTTAAAAACTGAGCAAGCAATATACGGTGTTCGTGGATTACAAGGAAAAGATCGACAACAAGCTTGCTCCATCTATCACCACCGCCATCTTTACCATACTCATTGGGTAAACACAACCATAGCACAACATTGTCTGTAGACTCAACCATAACCTAAGGATGGGTAATGAAATCGGTCCAGGGGAGTTGTTAACCCTGTGGCAACAAGGGCCAAAAGTGCAGTCTAGGACAACAACTATGAGAGCATTGTGTGTGGAGTAGCAGCAAAGCTCCGCTTGTAATATCTTGAGCCTGAAAGATGGTATGATGAATCTTAAAGGATGGGGATAGCCAAAATCCGCTCTAGAAAAGATCCAATCATACTTGCAAAATCAGGACCTAGAGAGAGAAAGATAATCTAGAGAGAGAAAAACTAAAAGCCTACACTTTCTGAGGTCCCTCCACTTTGTGTAGAGACCCAAAAGGTCCCCCCACTTTGTGTAGAGACCCAAAAGGTCCCCCCTAAAAGCAGAGGGACTCCTGTCCAAAAGGTCTCCTACAAAAGATGTCCCACCACGGAGGTACCTACGGATCCAACATGTATAAATATCTCTCAATGGAATTAAGCTCCCACTCTTCCATTGAGCTCCCGCTCTTTGGGGTTTGGTTTTCAAGCTCACTATTGTGTTCATGCGATTGATCTCCATTGCGTCCATGCTCTCTTACACTATCATGTTCTAGCCTGCCCTTACCCTTGCACTCTCTACCCTTGTACTCCCTCCTCCTCCTCCTTCCTCCTCCTTCCTCCCTCCTCCTCCTTCCTCCTCCTCCTCCTTCCATCTCCTACTCCCTCCTCCTCCTTCCTCCTCCTCCTCCTCCCTCCTCTTCCTCCTCCTCCCTCCCTCCTTTGCCACTCTCCTCTCTCTTTCTCCTCCTTCCTTCTCCCTCTCGCTCAACCCTTACCCCTCGAATCCACAAAGGAGACTAGCTCTCCACTCCTCAACCTTGGACTCCTCCTAAACCTTGCAACCCCCTCTAAACCCTGGAAGTCCTAGTTAGCTCTCTCAACCCTACCGCCCTTTAGAACCCTAAAATCCCCTTCTAAACCCTTGAACTCCTGTGGAGGTGAGAGCCCCCAATCATTATGATCAAGCTCTCTTTCTCACTCATGCACGCATGAGATCTACTTTCCACAACGTACACTTACCTATGCTACACTTGTGAACACCTATGCTACAACGAGCAATGATCTGACTGTAGGTGACCAACACCCTCGGAACCTACACTTGGGAGAAACAAAGACAATAGGTTGAAATGGCCCTAGTGGCTAGTGGAAGCCTTGGACAATGGGACCATTTAGCTAGAAGATTTATAGGACAATTTGTTCTCTGAGTTATACAATGGAAGCGAAGTAAAGCCACACCGAGTAGCAAGTTCTTTAGATAAACAAAACTAAGAAATGGATTACTCGGTTGACAGTGCCTTGGTGAATTTCACAAAAGACAAAATTCCAGTTAAATGTTTGGTCGCGGTGGAGGAAATGCATCATATGCCACCATGTGGTAGTATTAATGCATCATATGCCACCATAGCGATATTAATTTTAAAGGCACATTAATACAAAATCATCATGCTAAAGAAAGGGAGTCTCATGCAACCATTGAACTGATGGGATGCCTAGTTGCAAATTTGGTTTTACTACATTTGGTTAGGGACTCTAGCTATCATCCTCACTTGCATACTCAGTATACTACTATCCTTACCTCTTTGTCTTTGTCTTCATCGTCTATAACAACTTCCTCTTTGTTCTTGCTTAGAATAGCCTCAAGCTTTTTGTTGCCCTTTCTGCTCCATTTGTTTCTATTGCGCCAGTCTATTCCCTTTGCTACTTAGCCTTTTTGTCAATCATCTTGTTTCTCACTCTGTACTTACATTGTCTTCATGTTCATGGACAAATCAAAGCACACCAATCACCAAAAGGGGAAGAGAAGCTCTCGTGTGTTGCCTCTGCACCCTATTGAGGACTTTTCTAGCAATATCCTCACGGGAATCCTACAGGCAATTTGTTAGATAAAGTTTGTCAGCTTGCCATGGAATGAAGTATGGAACGAAGAGTTGGTAGAGGAGATCTTGGAATCTTATGATGAGGAGGACCATAGCCTCATCATCAATGACATGCATGTTTAGGCCAATTCTGAGCTACTCAAAAAAGTGTTTAGGTTGAAGCAGCATACTAACCCTACAAAGTTCATGGATGCCAAGATTGAGTACAATAGCAACTGCTCCTCGTAGGGTTATGTGATCAATAGGGTAGCTTATGAAATCCTAAGGATGACCTACCGATTTCTATTCGAGTTCATTGGGCTAAAAAAGATCATCGAATATGTTCCAAGGTAGTATGTGGCTCGGGTGGTCTCTGTAGTGGAGGACCAATTGTGAATAGGCTGGTTCATTTTTTTTTTTTTTAGCAGAGAAAAAGTTTTACTTCATATTAGATTCAAAAGTCACATCTTTGTACATACTCCACCTTAAACCAAAAAGATGTATAGACATATAGAGCTACATATTTAGTAGTAGAGCAATAGCCCCAATGGGAATGAATAGGGAAAGAACCAAAGATGCTGAGTATTTCAGCCTATAACAACTAGTGAGAGAAAACATCAGTGGTGTCATCAGAGTCCCAATCTAGGTCATCTTTAGAAGTGTCATCAAAACTTGTGTCTTTAGAAGTGGAAGGATCATCAGCATCAAAAGAAGGGCTCCAGTGCAAGTCCTCTTTCTTGAGAAGGCTCCCAAAAGTGTCCAAATGGGTACTAGCAACATCAAAGTGGGATGCATCTTAAGAAGCTCTATTGTGTCTGGCCATAGATCAGCTATGCATGTGAGCATCCAAGTCATTATTAATCTAAGTGAAGCCTTCATTGTACTTGGCAATCAACTCTTCAATTCTCCTTTTTTCCTATCCTACCAAGTAAGGAAGCAAATGTTAGAATAAAAATCAGTTTGGTTAAATTTGGAAATTGTTCTCACACCCAGATGTACTATAGAGCATTGGCTCTTATTAGTGTCCAAGTGTCTTTCTTTGTCTTTGCAGCATCACCTAAGAGGATGGCTTTCCAATTGATTGGTTCACATGTTTCTACCTATATAAACTTCTAGACTCTTTTAACTTGGTGACAAGCATGAAAGATGTCTTCATTAAGGCCAGCGCATCTCATGATTTCCCATCTCCCTTGATAATCCTCAAACCTCTAACATTTGTCGAAGAAGCTTTGTGTAGGATCAACCACATTAGAGCAGACATTTTATCAGGGATACTTTTCAACTAAATGCAGTTGAACTTGGATTTTCATTTTGATTTTGATTCATGCAAATCCCATATAACATTTAAAATATTATAGAGATCATCAATGTCCCTAGCAAGAGTAGGGTAAAGAATAAAAGAGGAGCTCCCTATCCACCAGCTACACCCCCTACTATACACCAAGAAGGTTCCACCCTTCCACTATGTGTCTCCTTCCCACACCTAAAGTCTATTCATCACTAGGCCCTAATGTTGGTTGTTGAGGGAAAATCCCCTTCTTATCTCATCCCAAGTCTTCCATGTGTACTCTTCTCTATTCCAAAGTTGTCCCCAACTCTACAAACCTTTCTTGAATAAGTCATAGGCCATGAATAAGCCCTCATCAGCAAGAACAGAGGTTCTAAAAATTGTAGAGACCCCTATAGAGTCTAAAGACATAAAAGCCCCTTTTTTTGAGAACATAATTTGATAGTTTATTTTCTCAAATGCCTTCCATAAGGACTCCTAGAGTTGGCTCCCTTTTTCTTTGTAGGGCTCAGGGTTGTAGATAGCACATAGTATAGGATAGTTTTCCCAACTAAGAGCTCTCAGAGGTCTAAGGTGGCTGACAATTCCAAGAAGAAGCTAAGCCCAGTCCCTCGGAGGATGAAGAATAGCTTTGAACCCAGGTGGCAGAGAGCTTCCTTGCACTTAATTCTATACCAATGATCTCTAGAGCACCTTCTTCTTTAGATTTTATACAGAAGCTCCATCTGACCTTTGGTATCTTTTTGCTCCCACCCTAAAGGAAATATTTGCTTATTCTAATGAATCTATCAAGACCTGAATGGGACCAACAAGTTAGGTAGAAGATTGCAATGGGATAAATGCAATGGTTAAGGACAAGTCTTCTGCCAACTAAGTAGCCTAAAACCGTCTCCATTTCTCCACCTTTCTTTGGAATCTATCCATGAACCAGTCCCACCTTTGTATCATTGAAATGTCAAACCCCAAAGGTATCCCAGTAGTCTAAAAATAGTGCCATGCTTGATTTTGTGGCATCCCAATTCCTCTAGGACTTTGTGATATTCTCCCCTTGATCTTGGATCTAAAGGCCTTGCAAAAAGTGTCTAAATAGTCCATAACCCTTTTGATACCATACTCATTGTTCCTTGGTGTAAGGTTGGTGTCATCTGCAAACTATTGGCATATCAAATGTTTTCCAAAAGGGAGCTCTATACCTCTCAGGTCTTTGGCATTACTATGACTCTAGAGAAGCCACCCCAAAGAGTCAGTAGCTATAGCAAACAAAGAGGTGCTATGGGCAACCCTGTCTAATGGATCTTTTAAGAGAAAAGGGTACCCCAAAGGTATTCCAGTAGTCTAAAAATAGTGCCATGCTTGATTCTGTGGCATCCCAATTCCTCTAGGACTTTGTGATATTCTCCCCTTGCTCTTGGATCTAAAGGCCTTGCAAAAAGTGTTTAAATAGTCCATAACACTTTTGATACCGTACTCATTGTTCCTTGGTGTAAGGTTGGCATCATCTGCAAACTATTGGCATATCAAAGCATGTGTTGTCCTCAGCGGCATTGTTCATGACGTAAGGTGACAAAGTAGTGTACTATGGGTGGACTGACAACAATGTTTTTATGAAGGGTGACAAGGGTCTATGTAGGCTGATGGCATACTTCCTCTTGGTAAGTAGCACTTTAGGGCTTAAGGGAGTTGAGATCCAGCATTCAGCTGGGGATCTTCGTTTTGCCACAGTAGTCTATCAGTACATTAATGAACCTAAGTTTTGAGTGAACAGGATGCACCAGTTCATTGTATTGTTTGTAGAAGCTTAACCTGAAAGCTCATAAGTGATACACATTGGTTTTCCAAAAGGGAGCTCTATACCTCTCAGGTCTTTAGCATTACTATGACTCTAGAGAAGCCACCCCAAAGAGTCAGTAGCTATAGCAAAGAAAGAGGTGCTATGGGCAACCCTCTCTGGTGGATCTTTTAAGACAAAAGGGTTGACTCATAGCTCCATTTACATAGATCTTAGCTAAGGCATTAGTAAGCGGCAATTTTATGAATGAAATATATAAAGGGCCAAGGCCCATATATAAAGGGAGCTCTATACCTTGTCAAAATCAACCTTAAGGAGACAAATATCTTGATTAACCTACTTTTTATGCTCATATCCCTCCCAAATGTTGATTATGGCCTCTAATGCATGTCTGTCTCCCTTCGATGAAGCCTTCTTGCTCTTGGAGGATCCAAGAATCCATTCTTTTTGTAATTCTGAGAGCAAGTGCTTTGGCAAATATCTTGTAACTAAAATTAAGCATAGTTAGAGGTCCCTAGTTTTTCAGCTCCTCTTTATCTCCATTATTAGGTATTAGTTTAATGACACCACAATTAACATGAGGAGGTAAGACCTCATCTCTGACACTCTCTTTCTAGGGAAGAAGAAGGTAAGGTCCAACTATTTCCCAAACACCTTATAGAATCCTATTGGAAGACAATCTTCACCAAGGGTTTTGCCATCTTTTATTACTTTGACTACTTCCTTGAGCTTCTCCAAGTTGAGGGGTTTTTCAAGGTAGACATTGTCAAAGTTGTGCACAGTCCTTTCTCTAGCAAGTTTGCAAATGTCCTTGGCTCTGTTGACCTTGGCATCAGGTATTATTAAGGAGGAGAGCAGATTTTTAAAATGTAGTTGAATAAGCTCTGCATTCTCTTCAGAGGAAGAAGCTAGAGTGTTAGCTGCTTTTCTAAGTAGGCATACTTCTTCATTTTCCCTTTTTCTTCTTATCAATTTGAAGTATTCTCTAGTAGGTCTGTCTAGACACCTTACTTGCCCACTAGTCCCTGAAGTAAACTTTAGTATCATTGAGGATAATTTGCTCTCATCTCCTCACCTTCTTTCTCTTTAGCAAAAGAGCCTAAGGATCCCCCTACCTGGCAAGAATTTCCTTTCCATCATCTTTTGATTGGCAAAAGGAGGTAGAGTCAGTTTTTGTCCATCAAGGGGAGAAAAGCTCACTGAAGTGCCAATCAAAAGGTGCCTGAGGGAGATCCAAGGCTCCATACTCAAGATGTAGAAGTGATAAATGAAAAGGCCATGACAGAGAGATGTCATCATTATCATCAGTCTCCATCTCAGCCACCACTGAATTGTTGTCTATTTAGCTCTATCTGGTTAAGCTTTTGGAGAAGGCATTTGAGACCCAGCTATGGGTAATGAGCTGAGGCAAGTCACACTACAAGCTCAACCCACATCTATGCATGCTGTAATACCATTTGGTGTTGGGACAGGTACCTTCACCAAACTAATTACCTCTACCAAGTGGATCAAGGACATCTAGGTCCAAGAATGATGAACAAGAGGATGATCCAAGTAGCAAGGAGAATGGGAAGGGTCAAGATGGGCAAGGACTGAGAAACCAAGAGGATAAGGAGCACAACCACAGAAATGGAGAGAAGTCCCAAGAGCAAAGGCTGACCAGGGTGTTGAGTAGAAGGCATATGAGAAGGCAACATAGCCCAAGGAGTAGAAATCAAAAGATGAGGAAGCCAAGTAGAGAAAGGGGTAGGAAGAGAAACTCGATGACCAGGGTAAAGTGCCGAAGGAAAAGAGCACTAAAGGCACCTCCTAGCAACAACAAGATAACCCGAAGGGGAATGGTGTCAACAGCATCTTCGATGAGCCAAAATAGGACAACCCAAAGGGGAACAACTGGGAGGGCCCTCTAAGGATGTGGAGAAGGAAGCTGCCAAGGGGTTAGAGGGCAATGTGATGCTCGAGCAGTGGGAAGAGGAAGTCATGCCCAAGGAGAAGAGGGATGCCAGAATTGAGGAGGATAATATCAAGCCCTCACAAAAGAGACTGAGCAACAAAAGGGCAGTTTCACATTGGCCATAATTACTCTACCTCCACCTCCCTCATGTCTACAGAGCATACCCCATGTAGAACTATTCCCTTTATTAGAACCAGGTTGTCACCTAGACTCAGTGGCAGGTGCTAAGGCAGAATATGGTGCACATAGTGTAGGCCTTGGACTTCTTAGCCAACCACTGGATTCCTCTCTAGGTACTCGAGCATAATTTATTTCTTTAGATGCGATACTGGGAGGAGATGTTAAGATTTGTTCAAGAAAAAATGGTAGACATGCACCGAGCTAAGGCAAATTTGTCTACGGAATGCAAGTCACTCTAGGAGCAACTAGAGGTGCACCAAGATGGTGACTCAGACTTACACTTTCAAGGGTGCTCATGTTTTTTAATATGATGTAGTGCATGTCACAATTTTGGTAGACAAAACTAAGGTGGTACAACCCGAGAAATTGATGGATGCCGAGCCCATCTTGCCTACCCAAGGTCTCCCCATTGTAGTCTCAACTAAGAAAATTTTGTGTTGAGTTCTAGATTAGGATTTGATTCTAATTTGTTACCAGGTTTATCAACAAACCAAATAAATTGATTTTTTTTCTCCCCAACATTCAATGCAACAAGGTGTCCTTGAGCCAGCATAGCCAATGCTCTTGGTGTATGACCAAGTAATAAAGGCATTCAACCATTTTTGTCAAGGAGTACACTCAATGCCAACACAATATTTTCAAGATCGAGTGCATGTTGATCATCGCCAGAATCTACCAATTGCCAAAGCTGTCCATGCCCAAGATTCCTATGTACTATGGTAACCTTTTGTGAAACCTTGAAAAGATCATAAGCAGTCATATGACAGGGGCCAAGTCTATGCAAAATAACATATGCAATCTATGCAAAGACCCTGGTACTAAGTGGCAGGAGTGGGTGAGCCAGATCCAGTGCTACATGACCAATTTTACAACAGTATTGGACATCAACGGATCATCTAAAGATACAAAAGTCAAAGCTTGGACAATGGAGTGGCTTACCAACCCTGAGTGGCCTCCCATGGACATCAGCGAGATCTATCCATGGCTACCCAAGAGGCACCATTTTGAAGATGAGCCACCACACTCTCCTCCCCGAGCATCAACCATAGATGATGTCAGTCCTTCTTGATAGCCAGTTTTTCCTCAACCTCCACTCCATAGAAGGCATCAACATTGATGACCATGCAGCTTCAACCCTAGAGCCTCTACATTTGAGTAGCAGTGGGTCCCTACTAGTCTGTGAGGACACATCCAAGGGTAGCTGAGGCAAAATGTTAGCCCTCGAGTTAGGCTAACATGGAGCCATGACTCAATGTGGTCACTAACACTTGACCTCGGATATAATTGGTGGAGTCTCAAACGAGCACTAGTTTTGTAGCAGAGGTATAGAAGATTGTTGCAGTGTCACCACCAATTAGTAGATGTAGGTTGGGCCAATCACATATCTATTTAGAAGGCAGTTTTGCTATAGCTCGATATGCTTGTAACGTGCAGAGAAGAGAACAAGAGAGCACTATTTTGAGTTCTCTTCATCTTACTTGAGCTTGCTAGGATAGGGAGCATTCATCACTGCAGGTAGAGGTAGCTTGGTTGTATCCAAAACAGTTTTATTTAGTACAAGTTGATGTTTATTTTCTCTAAACACGAAGCTATTGCTGTCTTGCACTCTACATTCTTTTAAGTATTCTTAAGTTGTGCGTGATGGTATTCTCTATCATCACACGGTTCTCCTAGATAGCTAACCATGATTATCGAGTGTAAATGTTGACATCTATGTTGCACCCGAGCACACCTGCCTTAGGACTACAAGGGAAAGCATCTTCGCTGAGCATAGCACCGGGTCGAGTCAATGAGTGGTTTAGATGGCACCTCAAATGTTGTAGCCAGGGTGGCTTGGGAGACCCTCATTCTCCCCACAGGAGAATAAGGTCTCAATATTATTGACCCGAACTTGCAGTGTATGGCCTTACTCTGCAAGTTTGTAGTACATGGATTGATGCCTGGACAGGTGCCTTGGAAGGATTTTTTCTCATGCAGCATTCAGTCTTGTGCCCCTTCTCATGGGGGAGATTGGTTGACAGCAACAAATGGATCTTTACTTCAGCCCATCTCAAATCTCCCGGCTGCTATTCTGAAAGCTTGGGGCTACTTTAGAAACACACTTTGCAGAGTTCTACCCACCTCTTGTGAAGAAATTCATAGGCAGCTAGTCATGTGGAATGACTTGAATTTGGATGATTATGGCAGGCCACTTGGAGTGTCACATTATATGCAGTGGTCTAGATGGGAGAGGGGACCTGCCTCTACTAGAGGCGCTTGGCAAGCCTTTATGAGACTTCCAAAGGATCAAAGACTTTTAGCAGTTGGCCACTTCAAAGGGAGTGGGGACTCGGGATATAGCAGATACATGTAGCCATTCTGCTAGAGTGGATTGACACAAATGACATGCCGCTTACAGAGACCACTTGGTGGGGAGCGTTTTCAGGGACGAGCATTTCGTTACAAATTATTGCATTGTAGGATGCACATGAGGACACCCTTGTCTTTTATGTTCAATCGGGAGGCAGACTTATCAGATCTTCTAATGATATTCTTTTGTAGGTGGCATTTCAGCCTCTCAAGATTGTAGGAGTCATTGAGTGGGGACAAGGACTCACAGTGGTTTCTTGACCTTGATTTGCACTAGGGTCTTGGAGACTCAGGCTGTATGGTGGTTCCCCTATTAGGTTCTTGCAGTGGGACCCAGGGAAGTGGGAATGGATTGATGAAGGGCACTGAGAGAAGAGCTTCCCCTTATTTTGCTACACAATTAGAAATGCCTAAAGATTTCAGCTCAGTAGTAGAGGTTGGATGCCATTGTACGATGACACTCAATGGAGTCTTGTTCCCTCTAGGATGTTCCCTTCACTCCTTTCAGAGCTACTCATGCCTCAGTAAACACATCTTGAGAGATTTGGGCTAGCATTATAGTGTGGCATATTTGGAAAGCCAGGTGTATAGAGGTGATGGAGGGTATCCAGGTTCACCCTTCCAGACTATGGCCAATATTTGGACTGACACAGTACACACTCTGATGGCCATTTGGGTGAGCATGCAGGGATCCTCCAGAGTGCCACTACTAGGAGAGTTACTTTTTTTAGAGTTTGGAGAGGATCTCCTTTTTTCTTTGAGTCTCCTTCAGGGTTGATTGACATGGCATTTTTAGCCTCCACCTTGGTTCATTATTAGCTCATTTTTTCCTCATGCATTGTATGATGTGCTCTTGCATTTGAGCTTGCTCTCACGGTTTTCATTCATACTTAATGAAGTAATTTTCTTGAAAAAAAAAAGAGACCACTAATCCATGTATGCAAATGCCAGGCAATAGACATCTTGAAAAGATGGGAAACATACCTACATTGGAATTATCAAAGTAGCCCTACACCAAAAGACCATATCCTAAACATTGACATCCATCCTTGAGTCACCCACCTAAAGAACAACAAGGTCAAGAATCATCACCAAAAATGTTAATAGCCCCAAAATGACCTAATACGATGATGTTGGACATTGACAGTGATGAATAAATGCATTATCAAGCCAAGGAGAGATACCACATGCCTAGGAAGACATGTAGTTAGGAAAACTATAGGTAGATTCATAAACGATGTAGAATGCATATCATGGCAACTCTATTATCCAAGCCATTGATGAGACAACAACACTGAGAAAAGAAAATATGGCTTGTATGAACAAGAGTCTCCATGTATAACATTTCAAAAGAGGCACACACATTCTTGTAGTCTAAGGGAGTAGGAAACTTTCTTGGGAATTGAGAGCTCTAGTGCCTACACCAAATATGATAGAATATATCACTCTGAGTCAATTAATAATGTCGTATCAAGGCACAAAATTACAGGAGGAAAAATATTGAATAGTCACAATCAAAAGCCTATGCACCTCAATACTAAAAGAAGCCTTTGAGTTTCCAACTTTTGAGAAAAAGTATCCTTTGGGACTTCTAAATACAATGTAAGAAAACAATACAATGTTTGTGCTCAACAAATAACAGGATCTCGAATGCAAGAGAGAAAAGCAGATAGTATGGAGAATAAAAAATTTGATTACTATAAAACGGATACAATAGATGGCACTGTCTCCCAGCTGTGCACTCTTGTGTGAGAAGCTTCGATGGCATGCTGGAAACAGTAGAGGACAAAGGCTGGATGCTAAGGAATCAGGGTTGTTGTAGCTAGTGATGATAATGGGCTTTACAGGCTTGCTCTTATTTAGCCACCAGTCGTAGTCAGTTAGACCCAATTGGGAGACCGACCCAATCGGCCCAAAACGATCGACTGGAGGTCAGTCCCAAAATAGGCCACTGACCACATGTTAGAGCCATGGTGTAGAATAGAGCAACTAACCTACCGTCTCCGTTTGGCCCAAAGCCATTCGAGATCATCTAGGGCTCCAAATGGGCCCTGCAGCCCGAGGGTGGGCTGCCCTGGGAAATGCTCCATCTACCCTTAGTGCGGTCAGTCCTGAAGCCGTCCAGCCATCAGGCCACACATGGCCCCCATCTGGTGTCCAAACTAGGACCTACCAGATAACCAAGCTACTCAAATGCCTTCTCCTCATATGGGGGGCTTATAAGTAGAGTTAGCTGGTTCCCACATAGTTACACGAGAGTGGAGCATTGATATCTAACACCCCCCCTCAATGTCCACCGACAAGTGAACTTACTTTTCGGCCCAATGCCAAGTCGATGAAGATGCCTCTCCAGCAAGTCTCTTCCAAGAGCCTTCGTGAAGATGTCCGCAGCATTCTCTATAGTCGGACAGTACACCAAGTCGACCCCTCATCCATGATGAGCTCGCGTACAAAGTGATTGAATCTCAATGTGTTTTGTGTGAGCATGGAACACAAAGTTCTTTACAATTGCCATGCAACTCTGATTGTTACATGATAATTGCGTAGGCTAGTTCTGCACTGTACCCATGTCCCCTGAAATCCTCCTCAACCACACTACCTCACAAAAGGCAAAACATGATGATTTGTACTCAGCCTTGGTAGAAGAAAGAGCAACTGTGGGTTGCTTCTTGCTGATCCATGACACAACTCCAGATCCAAGTGAGAAACAGTAACATGTCACTGATCTCCTGCTGTCCATGTCTCCTGCCCAATCCGAGTCACAAAATCCGGTCAAGGTGTTCCCTTGGTATAGGTGATGCCATAATCAAGTGTGCCTTTGATGTATTTCAGCACCTGCATCCCTGCCCTTCAATGGTTCTCCCGGGGCTTATTGGAAAACCTGCTTAGTGCACCAGTTGCAAAACTGATGTTCGGTCGTGTGTTGCACAAGTAGATCAAACTGGCCACAAGCCTTCTGTACTTCACTTCGTCCACTAGTGGTGATGAATCCTCGTTTGAGAGCTTCAGGTCAACCTCCATAGGAGTGCCAACTGTCTTGCACTCAGCCATGCCAAATGCCTTCAGTATCTCTCCAGCATACTTCAGCTGTGAGATGAAGATCTATTTTGGCTCTTGCCAAACTTCAATCCCCAAACAGAAATGCATTAGTCCAAGGTCTATCATTTCAAATTGTCTCCCTAGCAACAATCATTCCACTTTTATGCATCTGCTTTAAAGAACTAAGGTTTAGGTGTTGCTCACATCGGCTCAAGCACTGAAAGCTAAGAGTTTGTAGATGTTTTTGCACTGTGTACCTTTACCAATGACCTTCCCTTGAAGATCCAAAATTTGTGCACCGTTCTTATCGAAGTGAACTTTGAGGTCCCGATCTGTGATCGCAGAAATGGACTACAAGTTCCTCTTGATATCTGGCACATAAAGAACATCGGACAACTGTTTTACAACTCCATCTGACTTGAGAGCAATCATACCCTTTCCTTTTGCTGGACATTTTGCATCATTGCCAACTGCTACCAGGATGTCATTCCCTACCGGATGTAGAGAGGTATACCAATCCTACCGATTGGTCATGTGGCATGATGCACCACTGTCAATAATCCAAGGTTCATCTGTAGGTACATGCACTGCCTCCGTGCAAATCTCCTGAATTGCTACGAACAGCTCTACTGGTACTACCTACGTGCTGTTGCTAGACTCTTTCTTTACTCCATTCTTCTCATCTGCAATCTTCTTCCGGCACTCATTTTGCTTGTGCCCTGCCTTGTTGTAATAGAAGCACTTGATCTTCTTCTTTCTCTTTTTATCATCAGAAGAAGATGGGTTACCAAAATCCTTACCCTTACCTTTCTTTGATCCAGTCGAGAAAGCCGAATCTTCTCCAGTCCTCATCTTTTGACGCATCTCGTCCTCTAGAAGCATTGCACTGAAATCCTCAAAGTTGAGGGGCGGATTTTTGTTCTGCGTCTTCAGCACCATAACGAGACCATCATTCTCTGGTGGCAGAATCCGTATGCACCTTCGTGCTAGACTCTTGATGGTGATGGTGATGCCGATCATAGTCATCTGATCACGAAAATTCTTCACCCTGGTAATGAACTTCGTGAGTTGAGTCTCCAAATTCTGAACCCACGTCTGATTTGTGGTCTTGTATTGATTTTTCAAGACCGTCCATGCCTCTTCTGTTGTGGTGACATGTTGAATGAACGCCATGA
Organism: Dipteris shenzhenensis; assembly: GCF_047967505.1. Classification (NCBI taxonomy): domain Eukaryota; kingdom Viridiplantae; phylum Streptophyta; class Polypodiopsida; order Gleicheniales; family Dipteridaceae; genus Dipteris; species Dipteris shenzhenensis. Next base: position 10,340,140 of record NC_141609.1, on the reverse strand, counting down.
CAGAATCACTTACACTGCAGACAATAGAACACAACGCATTTGCATTTCTTCTTGTCCACGCAAGAATCTGATCCGCAGTTGGTACTATCTGTTGCCTTGCATTTCTAGATCCGGTCTCGCAACCGGCTTCATGTCCACCCCAGTAGTAGTATCCCAAAGCTCTGATACCATGTAAGAAAACAATACAATGTCTGTGCTTAATAGATAACAGGATCTCGTATGCAAGAGAGAAAAGCAGATAGTATGGAGAATCAAAATTTTGATTACTGTAAAACTGATATAATAGATGGCACTGCCTCCCAGCCGTGCGCTCCTGTGTGAGAAGCTTCGATGGCGTGCTAGAAATAGTAGAGGATGGAGGCTGGATGCTAAGGAATCAAGGTTGCTATAGCTAGTAATGATAATGGGCTTCACGGGCTTACTCTTATATAGCCACTAGTTGTAGTCGGTTAGACCCAATTGGGAGACCGACCCAGTCAGCCCAAAACGGTCGACTGGAGGTCAGTCCCGAAATAGGCCACCGACCACACGACGTTAGAGCCATGGCGTAGAATAGAGCAACTAACCTACCGTCTCTGTTAGCCCAGAGCCATATGAGATCATCTAGGGCTCCAAACGGGCCCCGCAACCCGAGAGTGGGCTGCCCTATGAAATGCTCTGTCTACCCTCAGTGCAGTCACTAATGGGATGTCTTTCCACACTTGCATGTAGCCTAGTTGGCAGTGCGCCAACTCTATCTAAAGCTGTCTAGCCATCAAGCCACACATGGCCCCCATCTGGTGTCCAAACTAGGACCTACCGGATAACCGAGCTACTCGAATGCCTTCTCCTTATATGGGAGGCTTACAAGTAGAGTTAGCTGGTTCCCACGTAGTTACATGAGATACCCCCCCTCAATGTCCACCTGCAAGTGAACTTACTTTTTCGGCCCAATGCCAAGTCAATGAAGATGCCTCTCCAGCACGTCTCTTCCAAGAGCCTTCATGAAGATGTCCGCAGCATTCTCTGTAGTCAGACAGTACACCAAGTTGACCTCCCCATCCATGATGAGCTCGCGTACAAAGTGATATTGAATCTCAATGTGTTTTATGCGATCATGGAACACATTGTTCTTTGCAATTGCCATGCAACTCTGATTGTCACATGATAACTGCGTAGGCTTGTTCTGCACTACACCCATGTCCCCTAAAATCCTCCTCAATAACACTGCCTCACAAGAGGCAAAACATGCTGATTTGTGTTCAGCCTCAGTAGAAGAAAGAGCAACTGTGGGTTGCTTCTTGCTGACCCATGACACAGCTCCAAGTCCAAGGAAGTTCATAGGGAAACCAATATCTAAACTATAGGGTCCCATGTTCAATTTGGTTGACTAGCTACCTATAGTCTCTAATCATACATATGCAAGTTGAGTGTCCATGTAACAATCTCATTCTAACTAGGGAAGTTGGGGACACCGAATCTCCATTTTGGTTAGGGATAGATTGCATGTTGATGTAGTATCACTTTATTCTTCTCTCATTGATTGTTGAGGTCAACTTGACTCTATTAAGTGTTTCTAGTAGCATAGCTCCAATATGACCCATTTTTTTGACTTTGAAAGGCCCTTTACCTAGATTTTTTGCTTTACCTTGTGGACCTTGGCATTGGAGAGTAAAAATAGGTCACCTTTGTTGATTTATTTATCCTTGAGATTTCTATCAAACCAAGCCTTTGTTTTTTGTTTTTCGATTGGCATGGCATGGTATGGCTATTAATCTCAAAATCTCTATATGTTTTTCCAATTGGTACAACCTTTCTTGGAGGGACTCATGGTCTCACGTGCATCCTTGTACTACTATGTATAGCTTCGTATGACAAGTCCTAGTGGAACTATTGCTTCAAGTCTATACAACAATTGAAAATGTGTAGATTTAATATTGACCTTGAGTGTAGTTATATACGACCATAAGGATACATTTAGTTTTTCTACCCATTCAAAATGCTTTGGTTCCACTACCTTGGTGAGGACATTATTGAGTATTTTGGTAGTGGACTCTGCCTACCCATTAGTAGGTTGCACTTCTTCTTTGGATAACCATGAAGCTAGTCAAAAGTTTTTTTATTACCTCATTGATTAAATGTGTGCCTCAATCTGAAACAATTTCTATGGGACATCCATACAAGAGTTGTGATCAGTCTCCACTTGAGAACTTTAACTACTTTCTTACATCCTTCTATCCAAATGAACTTTACTAATAGCTTGTATAGGGGACTTGCAATCATTGCATACTTGAGGATGAATCTTCTATACTGTCTTGCATGGTCTCTAAACTTCTTCAATACCACTTTGAGACATCTCAATTGATCCCTTTTATCTGAATGTATTAAATTGATCTATGAATACTTATAGAAACTGGTTGAGAAGTGCCTTGAAGGCAATGTACATGGCCCTTTGAAAAGTGGCTGGAGCATTGCAAAATTCAAATTACATGACTCTGTATCCAAAAACTCTCCATTTTGTGGCATAGAATGTATTTTATTGAATTTTGGGAACAATTTCTACTTGGTTGTATTCGTGCTGTGTCCATCCAAGAAGCTATATCACTTTATACCAAGCTATTTGTTCAAAACATGTTTCCATCAATGGTAGGGGTTAGTGAAATTTGATTGTAGCTACATTGACATTGTTGAGATTGACACACATTCTAAGCTTATTGTCATTTTTTGGCACAATCACAATTGGTGACACCCAATTTTTGTTCTCAATTTCATAAATGAGGCTGCCATCCAATAAATTTTTAGGTTCTTCATAGACGTGGGTAACATACATTGGATTTGTCCTGCATAGTCAACATACCTTAGGTTTGGAACCTTCCCTAATAGATATGGTATGTACTATAGCTTCATGGAAAGTCCCTCTCATTTCTTTATAAGACCATAGCACATATTTATAGGATCAAAATAATCTTTGTCTTCTAACATACAGGGAAAAGCCTATAGTCATCGATGTACATAGGCTTCTATTTTGCTCCTTCTAGGTATCAATATTGACTTTTCTTATCTTGGTAGGTCCCTCATACATTGATGTTTCCCCTAGGAAATATATTTCCTAGAGTTTTGACTTCCTTATATGTTTGGACATTGCTATTGTTGCATCTCCCCTTGTATATCTTTTGAAATAGACCCTCATAGCATTGTGAGTACTTGCTTAACTACTATTTTTATTGGTTGTTGTTGAAGATGCTTGATCCATTGCCTTGATGCTCTCTTGCTTTTGTTTTTGTTTTGTATTCTCTATTTCATCCTTGATTCTCACGTTGGATTCCAAATTTTGAAACTTCTTACTTTATGAGACTGGTAATGGATTTTCAATGGGCATTTGGCTCCCAAGTAGTAGTTCCTCTATCATGCATGCACCTTCAAGTCCCTTTAGGTCCCATTGGAACTTTGGCATCTTAGGTGCTTGTGTGGGCTTTGTTCAATATAATTGCACCACCCTAGTTTGTATTTTTTCATATTCATTAAAGTGCTCCACCTTATCTTTTTGGCATTATTGTGACTGTCTACTATTTGCTAGTGCTAGAGGTCTAGCTTGGGTACTCTAGTGCCATTAATTCTTGAATGATTCCTAGATCATTATCAAGTACTTGTCCTTCTATTGTGACATTATTAGCTTTTATTTCTAGGTCCTAGTTAAAGTTGGCACCATAGCATTCGATTATGGCCTCTTTTGGATCACTATCCCGTTTTACACATGCCATGAATTTTGGTAATTCCACCACTTCTAATTCTTCATTCTAGATTGCTAGTTCTATCTATATCACTTGTGCATCCTCCAATAACTAGGCATATATCTAGTTTATATTTCAGTCAAAAATGTAATTAAGTCCTAGACTATATCCATTGGGATACAAGTTATGCTCAAAATAAATCTGGGTATTGTATGCTTGATAAATCTTCTTGTTCTTTTAGATATTTGACAAGAGATTCATTTGTCGTGATTATCTCCATATTTTTCTCAGACTGCTCTTGGTTTTTTTTCATCATAATCCTAACATGATCAATGAATGAATGCTTGCAAGCCTTTGATTTCATGTATGTCAACTGCTTTGTTTTTTTGAGATAATGAATAGAGTAGAGTTTCCTCTAAAGGGGCTATTCATTTTAATAAAACATATGCTGCAATCCATAAATGATCTCCATCCACTGAGTAGTACTTCCATTGTCATCACTAGAGTGTTGTCATACATGTAAAATAGAATTCAATGTGGAGTCGGATGTCCTAAAGATAGCCACTTTTGATTCCTCCTTTTGAGAACTTCTAATTGTTTTTCGAATTTAACGTGACATGTCATCCATTGTTAAAACATCCCTTGACTTCAACTTTCTAGAGATCACTGGGTATTTGATCTACATCTTCATGTATATGTCTAAAAAGAAGAAAATCAACTTCCACTTCTTCACATATTTTCAAACCAACCAACCTAGAGATCAAAAAAAAAATGTATCTATTCTTATTTTCTCTCCACCAATTATCAACTTGTTTATGCAAAGATGCAAGGTAAACATCCACATGGATCCTTTTTAACCTTTTGTATTGCTTTAATTATAGATGCTACCAACAACATGAGGACTAAGTTGGATTCAAGAAGCCAAAAGTGCATCTGCATTGGTTACATGAAAGAATCCAAGGCCTATTGGTTGTACAATTCAATTCCACAAAATCAGTGATTAGACAAGGTGTGGTCTTCCAACTCCTAGGATATCACACTCTAGTGCAGATCTAGGATCAATTGACAGAAAGCATGATCTAGATTCACACATTAGGAATAGAGAAATTCCTGTACAAGGCAAGAGGAGCCCGTTATAGTATGTGACAACACTAAAAGACTTAAGAAATGTTGACACCTTAGAGACTCGCTTGGACAGGGTATGGAGATTGAGGCAAATTCACAAAGTACGTAGACTAAACTATGATCTGATGGCTCAGGTTAAGTTAATCAAAGAGTGAAGGTTTTTCAAAGAGGCAAATGACAACTCGGATTGGAAGCTTGTAATGGAAACTGTGATGAAATCCATGGAGAGGGAGTGGATATCCCAAACTAGCCAGATGCAAGGTCATAGGGACTCCTCTGGTACCACAGTCGTGGTGCTTGTTTCAACCTATACATGGCTTTTGGAGGTTGCACTATTTGTCATCCAAGATTGAAAATTTGGGTGGGCTTCACGGCCATTTGAAATATGGACCCATCACAAATTGGTTGCCAACATGATTACCACCAATTCATCTCCATTTGAGCTATGGGAGCAAATGCATCATTGTAGTCAACACCTTTCATCTGTGCAAATTTTTTGGGCACCAACCATGCCTAAACTTGTCAAGCAACCCATTAGACTTTAAGGGTAATCACAAAGATAAGATTGACGAAAAGAGTCTGTTAAATATACAATATGAACGATCTTGGTCTACTTCATTATTTTCTTAGCATCAAAGTTTAGCAAGAGGTTAGCACATTTTCCTCATAGAGAAACACTATCTAAAGATATTGAGGCAATTCCAGATGGAGGATTACAAGGTAGTAGTTAATCAATGGAAGTTAGAGTGAAGTTGAGCATCAAAGATGTGACTTAATTTACTCAACTCATATCTAACCAGACATTGCATTCTCTATCGAACTACCCTATCATTTTGCATCTGCATCAATGAAGACAGATTGGAAGGCTTGCCTTCATATGCTTCCTTATTTTGAGGGGTACTACCAAATATAGAATCGCCAACCAAACAAGAATGAACTTCATGGGTATTGTCATACAATTGTGATTTAGATTGGGGTAAAAACGTGTTAGCTTACATCGTTTTATTGTATTCAGTACATAGGCATAGAACAAAGAGAGGCTTTCATCCTGTGTTCCATCAAAAGAGTTTCTATTGTGCTTCATTGGGGGACGGCTAGTTGGTTGCAAGGTCTTGCGTAGACCATATTCACTTGCATGGTATCAGAGCACTTTAGCGCATTTCCAACCGTTTAATGCTACCTTTCATGCATGGAAAGATTTCATAATGTTACATGATAGCCCGATTATATATAAAAGAAGGATTGGATTGGCATTTAAACACCTCTTCCTATTAAGACATATGATACATGTTAAGTAGGGATGTGCGACTCATGGATATTGGTTTGGAGCTCAAGCTTATTTCTGGAGAGCAATCTTGTTTGGTGGCATTAACAACTTAGCTATTTCTAGCCTTTATTCATAGAGAGATTATCTTTAATTCCACCAAGGTTGAAAAGTTGGAACTTTAATAAATAAGGCATGCTAGATAAACTCGGCCAAGAAACTTTACATTTTGGATTGCACGATGATTTGGGGGCCTACTCTTTATCTTATACCATGGGCATGGATACCTTAAAAGACCACAAGACATGCTCATTCCTATATATTTTCATAGGTAGTATTGAAAGCATGCATGTAGCCTCTAATGCAACAATGTCAAATCTAACCATCTATATTTAAGTAGAGCATATAATTGGTTTAGTGTTTGGTAGTATGTCATTTATCTCAACGTCGTCAAATCTAACCATCTATATTTAAGTAGAGCATATGATTGGTTTAGTTTTTGGGTAGTACGTAATTTATCTTGGTTTGTTATGGGTAGAGTTGGTATGTGTGACCAAAGTAGAGCATATGATTGCTTAAGTGTTTGGGTGGTATGTAATTTGTCTTGGTTTGTTTTGGGTAGGTTGGTATGTGTTGACCTTAGTAATGTGTGCTTGGCATGCTTGTGTAATTTGTCTTGGTTTGTTTTGGTTAGGCTGGTATGTGTTGACCTTAGTAATGTGTGCTTGGCATGCTTGTTTTGATTGAGCACTATTTTCCATTATATTGTCTTTAGATTGCTTCACTTCATGTTTTTGTTTTTGATAAAATGTTGGATCTCTTAGTCCTTTGCTTGCGTTTGTGTGCATTATATTGTCTTTAGATTGCTTTGCTTCATGTTTTTGTTTTGATAAAATGTTGGATCTCTTAGTCCTTTGCTTGAGTTTGTGTGCTCCTATTTGAACTATTGACAATGCAACGATTGACGATGTGTAACGATTACTTCGACTACTAACCTTATTATTAAGCCCTGGAGATCCGTATTATTAAGCTTTTGAGATCCTATTAGGTATGGCAATTTGAATAAATAAGGATTTTAATAGCAAAAGCTAAGATAAAACCCTTTAAGATCTTATTAAGTTTATGGATTGTCCACTAGCCTATCAGGCTACTTAGTTTTATGGATTGTCTTCTATTGAAAGCTATGCTCTTGTAAGAAGTTTTCAAATAATTTAGCTAGGTTAGCTAGGTTAGCTCTGTTACCTACAAGAGTGGATTGTTTTGGGACTTTCTACTTAATCTTTCTAAAAACTGAAGATAATATGGTGATTTCTAGGCTTGATTTTGAAAAGTTAAGTTTAGTTCGTTCACATTGGAAACAAATTACTTCATGTTTTTTTCCTTTATTACTGAATTATTTTAAGCTGCTTTCAGCTCAAACTTTATCTTTTTATTTATTCTTTGGTATTTAATTCACACCCAAATTGTTTACCACACATGCGGATACATGCAATGATTTGCGGGCGCACCATGCAAGTTTGTAAGTAGGAGAGATTTTGCTTTCATTTTCTTACATGCATGTAACGAGGCGGGCGGAGTCATGATTGAGAAAGTCGCCGTTTCTTCCATCTTACAAATAATATGTACTGAGGGATGCAGCCATGCAGCCTCCAGGGCATCGCATACATCAGCATCCTAATTACCTCCTCCAAATCATTTGTCAAACTATATTATTGCAAGGTCTGTGGGTGGATGAAGGAAACAAGGCCAGGCTGTGTCAATATACAGGAATGCAGTTTTAGCTTTGCCATCTATTGGCCAATGGTTGATAGCAACCTATGATGAAAGTAAACCATTGTAAGCTTCTTTTTTAATTCAAAATTCGTATGTGAAGCTTTTTTAAATTCAAAATTCGTATGCTGGACAGGAGCAAGGGCAGGATTTAAGATACGACAGAATGGAACTGAAATTTTGAAAAAAGTTTAGGACAAGAACCAATGGATCAATCAAATAATCAATCACAGTGGCAGTATGCATTTGTTTCTTTTCCAGAAAAGAATCATCTATTAGAAACTTGAAAAAGATTAATACAGATCAGCTATCCATGAGGCACTGACCAAAAGAGAAAAGCTGGCTGGTCTGCAGCCTGCTTCCCACATTTGGGGGCAGGGTACACAGGAGTCTTGAAAGACCACCGAAAGGTGGAAACATTCCTTTAAGGCATGGCCTGCAGGTACCTTTTACATATTCACGAATTGAGGAATGTCCTAGCTGTATAGCCCTTGTTGTGCCTGCTTCCAGGATACAGCTAGGTCCCGATATAGATTATATGATGCCAGATAGCCACATATTGAAAGGGGTAGCTACATGATGTAACTGCTGCTCCCCACTCAGCATGCCTCCAAAATGGCCACATCAATCTCCACCATCCTGCTACTAGTGTCTCTCGCGTGCGCTAGGGCTCATGTCCAGGGCTCGTGTCCGCTCCTCAAGCTGCTGAGGGAGCTGGCTCCATGCCTGAATAGATTTAGCGTGTCCGATATCCCATTGTGCCCAGCTTATATGCATGTGCTGCCCCAACATACAACCCTTCTGATCTCATACCTCTAGATGTCTCATCAAGAGTTGGCCTAAATGAGGCCACCCGAGAGACATCTCATCAGTGGCAACCCCTTTGTTATAAGCTTATCATCAGTGGCAACCCTTTCCTTATACTCAATAACCTCAAGCCATAAAAAGAAACTGGAATGGGCCAAGAGAGGAGCGCCATGTGTACTAAATACACATGTGACTAACAAGAAGAATCTAGCTGGAGCTCTAGAGTCCCTAACGTGGTTCTTCCAAATGCAAAATGATCTGACATCATCGTGCCTGTCAGAGCCTCCCCTAATGCATCGCCCAATCACCTATGTAAAATCCATTTAGTCTCCTCAAGATGCCATCATGGTGGCCTTGGCCAAAAGAATACAAAAGGCTTCCTTGCATGTTGGTAAACTTTGTCTTACACCATGGATCTCGACCATTGATGAAGAAAATGAATACAAAAGGCTTCCTTGCATGTTGGTAAACTTTGTCTTGCACCATGGATCTCGATCACTAATGAAGAAAATGAAATGTTCCCATGTGCCCCACTCTCAAAAGGAGTCCTTGTGGAGAAGGAAGACCCTCCTAATAGATTGTCCTCTACAAAGACCAAAATTTTTAAGTCTGCACCAAAAACTGTGGAGTCCGTACCTGGTAACACTCTGTAAGCTATTGCCAAAATGACATCCTCTGCTATCGGCATGCAAATGCTTTATTGAAGATGCTGATTTTGGAATCCCAATTCATAAACCCATCCATACTTACCGACCCATAATGAGCTCTCCCTAGTAAAAAATCTATGGGTAAGAAAGAGCCAAACACATGAAGATGCATACTCTTTCGCTCCATCCCACTATTGGGGATCAAATCTCTGGGTGCCTCCTGAGAGGTGTTGGCTATATATGAGAAGGAGAACATATGTCCCCATAGCATCAGAACATCCACTGACCACCCAAGCAAGGGCTCCTTGCAACTCTTGTCATACGATAATTGCAGTGGCTACTAATGTGCATGGTCATGAAACCCATGCACGTTCCAACTCTCCACCAGCTCATCGAAATGATGCAAGGGTAGCAAACAATGTCTGATGATGACCATGCATAGTATTAAGTGCATCTGTGTAATCTGTTGAGATGTGGTTTATCCATTGAAATTATCTAGTAGAAGTCTCCCTCGTCGAGATGCCTTTGGCATGTAGCAAAAGTACCATATGTCATGAGGCAGCATAGTAGACCCCCTCAATGTGAAGCAAATAAAGTGCCTCCCAATTTAACCTTTATGTCTGCTTCTTGCAATTCAGAATGAAAGAGAAATTTTATGAGAAAAAGGAACATAAAAAAGAATGAAAGAGACATCGAACACCCGCTGAGCTTAGGCTATCATGTTGTGCTTTTATTTCTTATCCTGGCACACAAAACTAATTACCAGTATGGTCTTCTCACACATGCAGTAGCAGCATGGATCACCGTCAGAAGCAGTGACAGTTGATGGAGCAAGCATCTGAGATTCTTGATCTTGATGAGGCACGAGTGTTGTAGTACAATTAGCCAAAGCAATGCAAAACCGATTTGAAGGCACATGGTGGAGAAGGGAGAGAGAGAGGGTAGGCTAGGGAGAGAGATAATGATACTCAAAGAAAGACATAATGAAATGGAAATGAAATGACTAAGCAATGAACAAATGAAAGTACTCACATGTACACCAAAAAGCTTGTAGGCTTGATACTTGATTGATTTGACACTAGACAAGTACAGCTCTTATATAGAGCACACACACACATATGAACACCAATGCTTATGGGATAACTCCCAATGTGACATGTGGCATCCTTAGGACGCACTAGACTAGAACTCACACTAGAACACACCAAACTCACTCATCTTGACTCCATTTCCTAACACCCCCCCATGGAGGAAAGGTGAGTGACTACTGGAAGGACAGAGCATGACAATGACGGTATCTACTACTCTGTGTAATGTCTAAACTAGACATGGCTCTCATGCTAACTCAAACGATGAAGTCTAAGCATGGTTCAGAGGTCGAACTGAGCACTCACATGGCTTTATGTCCAAAACATGATTCAGAGGCTCATGTCTCAACATGGATGCATGACCAACTCAGTAGTCTAGAAAATCAATGCACCAACATCGTGGAACTCATATGCCAGGACTGATAACTAGACCCTATCAACGCCAATATATGGCTCCCACAGTACATCCCCCTCTTGACTCCAGGGACTAACTAGAAACATCGAGCCACAAACCATAAATATAAAAGAAATAAATCATTTTAGAAGGACTATCCAAGGCAGAGCACCTTTATTCACTCTTCAAACATTCGTTTTAAAGGGACTACTGAAGGCATAGAACCTTTATTACATAAGAGAAATCAGAATACATATGGGTTGTCATCCTCAACGAGGGTGACATAGGCAGTGAGTGCATGGTCGAGGTCTACAACCTCCTCTAGTGTATCAGGGGAAACAAGATTAGCATGGTGTCATTCTTGTTCTTTCTCCTTCTTCTTGAAGGAGTATGCTTCAATATGACCCTTCCGTTTGCAATATCTGCATATGATATTCTTATTGGCTTGCCATTTGCTTGTAGAAATAAGAGCTTCTTCAGTGCCGAATGTAGGAGTAGATTCCTTTTCCTTGTTCCGGCAGTCTTTCCCAATAAGAAGAGCAACCAAATCATCAAATGTGGTAGCTGCAAGTCATAGAACCTCAATGGTTTGCTCAAAGCGAGAAATACCTTGCATACTTATGATTAGGACAGCCATCTTGTCCTCATCATCTGGAGGGCACTTCAAACTTGACAATTGTTGAACTCTTAAGAGAGTGAAATTTGGAGAGGTGATCACCAAGCTCTTCATTTTCTTGCATTTTCATCTCATAAAACTTCAATTTCAGAAAAACTTTGGAGTTCGCAACCTTGTTACCAAATAGGCTCTCCAATCTGTGCCAGATCTCCTTAGCTTTGGATTTGAAGTCAATGTGATGAATGAGAGAATCTGCCAAGCATAGCCTAATAAGAGCAATAGCTTTGTCATTATGCGGCTTCCAAAGTTTGAGTTGTTGTTGATCCGTTGAAATGGCATCAGTTGCAATGACGTCCCATATTCCTTCCTTCATGAGAAGGAACTACAACTTCATCTGTCAAGTAGGAAAGCCTTGGCCCTTGAACTTCTCCACGAGTAAAGAGGTGGAGGATAGAGACATCATCGTGAGAGAGATGGAGCAGCAAAAAGTGATGATAGCTCAGCTCACTAGCTCATGTGGAGGAGAAGGGATAATGAGCAGCAAAGGCACGCATTTTGAGGGCAAAATCTGGCTGATACGGACAGATTGTACAGGTAGAAAACGCGGGCAGGAGCAGCAGTAGTTGGCGGCAGTCCCGAGGGTTGGTATCCAGCTGTATTCTTGAGCCACTTGCTTGCCTGCCTACCACCTCTTGGTTGCCTACCTGCTACCTCTTGCTTACTTCCATAACTAATAGCTCTTGTCATAGGTACCTTACTGCACCTTACTTTCGTTATAGTCTTTCGTTAGTAATCAATGTTTCTCTCTCTCTTGTTTTGTTTAAGACTGGCACTCATCTCTCTTAGGAGAGTTGTGTGTTGCAGTCTGTTTAAATTGTTTAATATTTATTTTGTATTGTATTTAAGTGTGTAGACAGGCTGGCACTCATCTCTCTTGCGAGAGTTGTGTGTTGCAGTCTTTTTTTGTCGTGTGTTGCAATTTTAATTGTATTATAAATAATTATCTTTTACCTGAGACTGGCACTCAAGTGAGGCTAATAGAGCAGCCGATCGTGAGGCATAGGTCCAGGCTGAAGGGGTAGCTGATGGCAAGGAACCATGGTGCAGTGGAAGGGAGACTCTACCTTGGAGGAGAGGGGAGCTTCCATTTGTGGGCTTCTCTCATCCTCTAGGTAGAGCAAGAACAAGGGGAAGGTAGGAAAGGAAGCTCTGATACCACATGAAGGCACATGATGAAGAAGGGAGAGAGAGAGGGTAGGCTAGGGAGAGAGATAATGATGCTCAAAGAAAGACATAATGAAATGGAAATGAAATGACTAAGCAATGAACAAATGAAAGTACTCACATGTACACCAAAGAGCTTGTAGGCTTGATACTTGATTGATTTGACACTAGACAGGTACAGCTCTTATATAGAGCACACACACACATATGAACACCAATGCTTATGGGATAACTCCCAATGTGACATGTGGCATCCATAGGACACACTAGACTAGAAGTCAAAATAGAACACACCAAACTGACTCATCTTGACTTCATTTCCTAACACAATTAAAGACGTAGATCAACATCACTAGCATACGACAACAGAGATGCCCACAGCTTCAGACAATCAAGAAAAAATCAGAAAATGATTACACAAACAGGCATGTGATGATAAAAGCGACAATAGAACAATGCCAATGCAATTGAACCTGGAAGAAGACAATGAACCAACTCCTACAAATATCTATAGGCACATTCAACATCAGGGCATGCAGAGATCTGCAAAGGCAATGAGTGGCAAGAATCCACAATCTGTTAGAAATCACTTGAAGCATGTCCTTGTCCATTTTCATCGGTACTCTTGGTTGATCAAGAAATTATTCCGCTTCTATATCTCATGTGATTGCTCCTCAGTCTTATCCATCTATTGATCAAACGTATAGTTTGTCTTCCCAGCAACCCATTTGTAGTTCCTAGCATTCTTGCGTCAGTGGCATAGCCATAGTAGAAGCACTTCAGTATGCTTAAAATAAAACAAAGGGCATACAAAACACAAACCTAAAGCAGCACCAGCTTGATTTACAGTAGATGAAACAGTGTGACAATCGAAGCTTTGTATAGAACTTTGTATAAGAGTCACGTTAAAGCATCAGCAAACAGCCACAATAACAACAATGGAATGGGGCACCTCAGATAAACCCACAGTGACTTTGGGTAATTTCTATGTGTAAGGTTGTCTGTAATAAACAAACAAATTTGAGCAAAACTTGTTCAAAGATTGTTGGGATTGCTTGGTAAAGTTATCTTGGAAAAGCCTTGTCAGAAATATAAAGCATCGACATAAAACATTTTTTGTGATGACGGACTTGGACAAAATCATGGATCAGCATAAAGCTGCCACGTGTACAGACTACATATGCATGAAGGACCGCCTAACCACATAGCTTCTCCTCCTCCCAAAGGGTCCGTGTAGGGATATGGAGAAGGAGGGTCCTCAATCAATATATACCAATGGTTGTAATCTGACCACATGTATGTGGGCACGAGAGAGCCACGTGTCTAGTGTGTGCAAGCTATCCTTCGTGAAGCCATTTCAACATGTATTTGGACTATTTACAGGGCCCTACTTGGACTAGGCGCAGGGCGAGGTCATTACCTCCAACAGGAACTTGACGGAGTTTCCTTAAAGATACTCAAAGTTCTTTTTTTTTCAAGAACCAGAAACTAAGGGCACTAGAAGACTTATTACTATCATTCAGTTTGACTAGTTACAGCCCATCAAAGCCTCATTGTTAGGCATTCTATCTTAGCTTCTCCATTCGAAGGTTGATTTGGTATTCCACACAGCACCTTGATATAGGACTTTGAAGATTCATGCTCTTGAGCCTCAGCATCAAGAGCTGCCCGATTGTCATCTCTCCTATTATCCTCTCAGATTGAGAGAAGGGCTTATGATATCCAAGAGATCCTCTCACAGTAAGAGAAGGGCCGTTGACTGCCGGATCAAGGGGGAGCATCATCATAACTTGACGACTTTGCAGAGGGTAATGGATCATGCCATATTCTATTTGATTTCTGATCATGTGTGCTTTGATTGAAAAAGATTAATCATTTCCTTAGGTATCATACTTTCATTTGATTGATCTACCCTTATGCACACACATCACCCACATAGTCTGTGTGAACGCCATAGAAGACACCATGAGTCAGACCTATGAAGGTCCCCTTCCAAAAACGCCAAAGTGGATGAAACCACAATGTAGTAGTTCTGCAATCCTAGTCCAAATGATGGTGGCCTAAATGCACTCCCGGAGGCAATGCGACTCAGTAGCAGCATCTAACGATGAGCGCAGAGGACAAGAGGGATTAGCCGCAATGCTCCTCCACTATTTCATTGCAAATCCTCCATGGATAGAAAGCTAAAAAAGAGATTGAGTTTTCTATGCCTAAGGGAACTCCATAATCTCTTCTGAAAATGTCTCTGAATCTCAAAGGTAATCTGAAAGATCTCCAAGTGATGAGATCTAGAGGGTCTCCAACCTCTGGCAGAAATCTGAAACTTCCTACTTCACTTAGTAATGGTGAAGAAGAGAAGGCCCTCTGTGTGGTTTCCGCAATTACATGGAATTTTAGCATTAGCGCAAATCATCTTGCTACAGCCAGACCTCTGTGGTTGTTTGCTATTACATGGACACTGGCCATGAGAATGTATCTAGCCCCCCCCCTTCCTCAAGAAAAAGACTTCTATTAAGTATGAACATTCCCCAAGAGCACATTGCTCAAGGCAAGAATACACCATGCGTAGCATGTGAAAAGACCGGAGAAGGTCAACCCCTACTCAACAAACAAATCTAGAGAAGATCCAAGGCTGAGATTGAAAACGCCACCTCAAACCTACAGTGACCTTCGAGAAGAAAGAACAGCCTCTCCAGTCCCTGAGGAAAAAATCCTCCTAGCAAAAGCAAGTGAGGAGGATCCATGCATGCTCGACCAGATGACCATCAAAGTGTGTACAATACCTGTCCAAATACTAGTCATTGTGTTAGAAGGGTGGACCTGGGAACCATCAAGTGCCTTTGTGAATCTGGATCTCTAGATATGCCAGGATGAAGTGCTCGCTATAATCTCCAAATAAGTATCCACTAAGGTAATTTGCAGGTTGGAGAGGAGGAACAACATCTAGAGAGAAGAACTTAACCAAATGATGTTGAACCAAAAAAGAAAGAACCAGATATGCCAGGCTAAAATGCTCACAAAGCCAGATCCACATATGCCAGGCTAAAATGCTTGCTATGATCTCCCAAAATAAGTATCCACTAAGGTATTTGCAGGTTTGCAAGAAGACCAGGAACAACATAGAAAGTGAAGAACAAAGCCAAAGAGAAGCTATGCATCCCATAAAACACTTGAGGCCCTGATAGAGAGTGCCAAGCCAATGAGACCCAAAGTGATGAGGAGCAAATGTACTCAAAAGTCCCACAATCCCTTCCAAACAAACATGGCTTGTTTGCAATCTAAAAGGCAATATTGAACGGACTCCCCACCAGAAAGGTAAGGTGAGAGCAAGAAGATGGAGCCCCAACCTTGGACCTCCACTGATGTATTGCAATACCTCCATCAATAGAAAGACAAAAGAAAATAGTGATTTTCCTTTTCTTGAGAGACGTCCATAGTCTTCTCTAAAAAGATTTTTGGAAATCTGAAGAAATATGAAATCCTTCAAGTGAGAGGCTCTGCAACCCCTAAAATTGAGCTCAGACCTTCTGGCATTACTAACAGTCTAGTGGAAGAATGGAAATTTCTTCTCATAATTTCATGCATCAATCCTCCCATGCTCTATGGTATTGCAAGTTCTTTATGGGGATACCCCCATAAAGACAAATCCTCCATGAGCCCAAGGTTATGTCCTTCGGGCAGGGGTCCAAATACCATCCCGAAGAAAAAAAACATTTGCTCCACGTGCCCCACAATCCTGACCGGCTGAAAACAAGCATCCATGATAATAACCTCATCCATGGACTTGGATAGCCTACCCATATAGTGCACATCAAAGACCAAGGCATCCTCAACTCTCTCTCTCCGGAGATCAATGCCCTATAGTAGCAGGATGCCTTTGCTCAAAAAAGTTCCCCATCCACCTAACACACCATGCGTCTCTTATGTATGAGGACCTAGTCAAAGGGTAAAGCTGCATCAATCTACTAAACCCTCCTGCTTCCTCTAAGGTGGCTAGCCATCTGAGAAGTATGTTCTTCCAAAAGTCTTTTGGAAAACTTCCAAAGCCCACAAACGATGTGGGGCCTCTCTCCCAACTAGACTATTACGTGTGACCAAAAACACCTACGGGTCTGCCATGATCATCAAAAACCAAATCCTTCCACATTGCAACTGCCTATCAATTCATCTTGAGAGGGGAGGGATCCTCCGAAGAGAACTCTTGAAACTGCCCCAAGCTTTTAGGATGGTAGTCATAAGAGGGAAAGAACGGATCGATTCTCAAAAGACGAGTTGCAACAACTAAAAAGATGTGGTACAAGAAAGATAGTGTTCTTGTCTCCTTTTTTATCTAGTAGAAAAAGATAGGCAAATCACCTCTCTATTCATTACGTGTATGGGCCTTACATAGGTTTATCACAAGCTCCTCCCCATCATCAAAGCTTCTTTTGGAGTGGTCACAAAGGTTCCTCCATTCCTTCTTTGGCAGCAAAGGCAATCATGATTGATGAAGTCCCTCATGTTAGGGTCATTTTTTAAACGCTAATATCAATAATGATCACATCATGCTTCAACAAAGACGACTAGATGGCTTCCTTTTTCGATAGAGCATTGGGCTTGTAAGTTTTAAGGATAGTGTCGTATTTGCAAACTCTCATTTTGCCAAGGATTTTCCAAAGAAGAAAATGAGAAGTGCAAGAAGATAATAAGTAATGCTCCTCCCTCTTCTTGACAAGATCCTTCTATGGTGCCTGCTTCTCCTTATCAAAGATGAAGGATAACCACAAATGTTAGGCTTGTTGTTTCTTGCTACCATAAAACTCAAAACTCCTCATGTCCATCATATACCATCTTAGATTCTTGATGAGCCTCTTTCTCCATCAGCTCAGTAAGTTTTTCCCCTGATGAAGTACTTGGATTGGTTCTCACCTAGACACATCTGTAGGCCATCTTCTGGTGGTTCTAGTGATGCCCTATAGGCCATGGTATGTGCCTTGTAGGCATAAATGTAGGCACTTGTAGTGTTAGTGCCTTTTAGGCCACATAGGACACTTAGTCCTATGTGACACCTAGGACACTTAGTCCTAGGTCTAGGTACAAGTACCTTGTACTCCTATTTTTCATTATCCTAGTTGACGTGACGGCAGACTCTATCGACTCTTTGTACCTTGCTCTCTCTCTCTTTCTATTCATCGATCCTACAGTGGTATCAGAGCCACGTTTAGATTCGTCTCCTGCCCCCGCTCCTCTCATCCGTACTCCTCTCTGTACTTGCGTTGTACCTGTGTCGTACACCCCATACGGTTCTGTACTTGCTCAGCATCATACCTGAGATCCTACGCTGTACATGCACCGTACCTGATCAGCGTCGTACCTATTGTTCACGCGCTGTTGCACAACGTACCTGCATCGTACGTCCGTACTGCATACAGTACTGCGCCGTACTGTACTCCCTTGCGCTGCACCTTCCATATGTCTGTACTTGCAGACAGTACTGAGTCGTACAGTTTTCGTATAGCATAGCAACACTGTACCCGTTCAATACATCGTTCGTACAGGCGTCGTCCAGCCTCCATACATGCATCGTACAGTCTCCGTACAAGCATAGTAACTGCCTCTGTACTGTCATCTGTACAGTTGTGTTTACTCCCGGATTTGGTACAGCATTTGGGACGTGTTAAATTCTTGCAGTCTTTTACTTGACAGTTTTTACTGTCAAACCCCAATTTTCAACAGAAAAATTTAGGGCTTTTGACATCTGGACCTTCAACTTGTCAATACAATACTTTTGACAAGGTTGACAACTGAAATCTTTCTAAAATTTCAAGTTTTCAGTTAATTTCAGGTTCAGGACTGTCACATTGTGCCACGTCATCACTAAGGTCAATAAAATTTGGGGCTTTTTGTGTTGGGAGCTCAATTTCAACTAGTGTTTGGGACAGTAACTCATATTTTTGCAGTTTCAAGCCTTGAGGCTATACATTGGGTCAGATTGCAGGACATTGAGTCACTTTTGCAGGACATTGAGTCAGATTTGCATACATTGGTTCACATTTGCAAAAAATTTCAGCAAAATTTGGGGCTTTTCTGCATTTGCCCTCTTTTGGCCTATTTGCCCTCAATAAATTTGGGGCTTTTCCTAGATTTGCTGTTTTTGCAGTGAACATTGCCTGCCACAGTCACATTTGGGTCAGATCAGCATTTGCCCTTTGATTTGGGTCAGAAATTTGCAGATATTTGCTGTCATTTTTGGACAGCCAGCTTTTTGCAGTGATAGCCCTGAGGCTTTTGGGTTTCCAGGTCTTTTTCAGGGTATCACATTTGCTATGGCTTGGAACAATCAAGATTTATTTGGAGTTCTTCGTGAAGATGATAAGTTGGATGGCACCAACTATCCGATGTGGTCTTATCTCATGAAACATATTCTTGTTGCAAAGAATTTGTGGAATATTGTTTCTGGGGCTGATCTGAGGCCAGCCAATGCTACAGTGGTTGCCTCTACTGCTGGTCCTTCTGTGGGGGTACTCCTCCTGATGCCTCTTCCTCTAGCACTCCTGCTGCTGCTCTTCCAACTCAAGAAGAGTCAAGATGGGATGCAAGAGATGCAAATGCACATTCATGTATTGCTTTATCATGCAAGAGAATCATTATTCCACACATCCGGTCTTGCAGGAAAGCAAAGGATGCTTGGGATAAATTGGCTTCTCTCTATCAGATTCGCAATGAAGCTCGTGTTGCATATTTGAGAAGGCAATTACATGACGTCAGTATGAATGAAGGTGAGTCAATGGATGCATACTTGACAAAGGTCAAGGACCTCATGGAACAGCTTGCCAACATTGATGAGGTGGTGCCGAATTCACAGCTTGTTAGTACCACATTGAATGGACTGCTAGATACGTATCAAGGGTTTGCTACAACCCTTCGATTAGTGGCCATGGGTAATCCAGACCACTATTCTTTTGATCAGCTAGTTACTTTGCTTTTGCAAGAAGAGCAAAGTAGAGCTAATAGACAAGCCATTATTCCTGATCATGCATTTGCTTCACAGCAGACAGGAAGAGGCAAGGCTTCCAAGCCTATGGGCAAGCCAAAATCTGCGCATAGCAGCTGCAATTCCTCCCATGCATCTAAAAATACAGCAGATAAGTCAAAGAAGAAAAGATGCAAATATTGTCGCAAGCTTGGACATGACATTTCAGAATGCAGGAAGCGCATTGCTTCGGAGAAAAAGAAAGCAGGATTCACAGTTAATGCCTCTCATGCTATTGAATCCCATGAGCCAAAAGATGCTTCACATGCACATGCTCTTCAGGATGATTGGGCATGGACTGTCCATTGCTCATTTGATCCATCCAAAGCTGATGCATTCTTTACTGCTAATGATGCTCAGTCCTGGTACTTTGATAGTGGTGCTTCCAAGCATGTCACATCTTGCAGACAGTTGTTTCATTCTTTAGCTGATGCACCTCGAGGGGGGACTGTTACATGTGCTAATAATGCTTCATATGCTGTAAAAGGAGTTGAAGATGTGCAGCTCACATCCATTTCAAGCCATCCTGTCACTCTGACAAATGTTCTTTTTGTGCGTGGCATTGAAGTCAACTTGATTTCAATTTCAGCAATTGCTACTTCAGTTTTCAGAGTGATTTTTGATGGCTACAGATGTCTAGTTTATGATCTTCGTGATGACAATGCCATAGTTCTCACTGGCACTTTGCAAAAAGGGCTTTATCACCTTGATCATCATTCAGCTGCACTTTCTATTGAAGCATTGGCTATTTCAGATTCACAGCTTGCTGAAAGTCATCTTTGGCATGAGAGAATGGGCCATCTCAATTATAGAGCTCTTGCAAAGCTACATTCACAGCAGATGGCAAATGATGTACCTCAGACTCACACAGTTTCCAAACATGTGTGTGAGGGTTGTCTTTTGGGTAAGATGAATCGATTTCCTTTTCAAAAGAATTGTCCAAAACTCTGACAAAGGAAATTGCAGCTAGTACACAGTGATGTTTGTGGCCCAATGAGGACAAATGCCATTGGGGGGTATAAGTATTTCATGACTCTCATTGATGATTTCACAAGATATTGCTGGGTATATCCTTTACAGGCCAAATCTGAAGTTTTCTTATGCTTTCAGAGATGGCTGAATATGGTTGAGAATGAATCTGGATGCAAGCTTGTCACCCTCAACACAGATGGGGGGGAGAGTATATGTCAAAGGAGTTTGATGCATTTCTGTCTTCACGGGGCATTATTCACTCATGCACTACTCCTTACACTCCTCAGCAGAATCCTATTTCTGAAAGGAAAAACAAATCCACAATGGAGATGGCCAGATGCATGCTTAAGGCCAAGTCTTTGCCCAATAAATTTTGGCTTGATGCAGTAATGTGTGCCAACTATGTGCTGAATAGATCACCTACACGGGCATTGAAGACTATTACACCTTATGAAGCATGGAAAGGCAGGAAGCCTTCACTTTCACACATGAGAGTTTTTGGGTCTCTTGCCTATGTTCATGTACCATCTCAGCTAAGACATAAGCTTGATGACAAGGCAATCAAATGCATATTTATTGGTTACAGCCAGGAGAGCAGAGGGTATCGGTTATATCAACCAAATACTGGGAAGATTATTGTCAGTAGAGATGTAATCTTTGCTTAACATTCAGCTTCTCCTGGCCCTAGATTTGCAAGTGGATCAAGGGATGAGATGAGGGGAAAAGGCGCTTCACTCCGAGCCCTTGATTTGCAAGAGAAGGCTGATCCTCATTCATAGGCTAGTGCTTTTTTGGATCTTGTTCTAAATGCAATTTCTATTGCTGGCGGCAATGGAGACTTTCAGGTTCTGCTATACCTGGACGCTCCTCAGGAGGACTGTGATGTAGCTGGAGCATGTGATGCACCTACACAATCCTCTATCTTCTCCTCGTGCACTAGCTCCTCCTATACCATTTGCTCCTCTAACGTCTGCTCCAACATCATGTCAGACATGGGACGGCTCCATTATTATTTGGGCATTCAGTTTGCTCATGTTGAGGGGGGTATCATGATGTCTCAATCCAAGTATATTGGACAGCTCCTTGATCGTTTTCAGTTTGAGGATTGCAAGCCAATCTCTACTCCAGTGGACCCTGGCTTCAAATTCTTAGCTCATGATGGGATCCCACCATGTGATTTCACTCTTTATCAGCAGGCTGTTGGATGCCTTATTTATTTATGTCAGACCAGACCTGACTTGCAATATGCAGTATCTCAGCTCAACAGATTCATGCACATGCCCAGTTCACAGCATTGGCAGGCAGTGAAGAGAGTCTTTAGATATCTCAGAGGCACTCAGGATTTAGCCCTCTTCTATGGTGATCAGGGTTCACTTACCATGCATGCTTACACGGATAGTGATTGGGCAGGATGTTCCGACACCAGAGTGTCACATACTGGCAATTGTTTTTTGCTTGGCAATTCATGTATTTCTTGGCTCAGCAAGAAGCAACCAACAGTTGCCACGTCTAGCTGTGAGGCTGAGTACAGGGCAGCTTTCACCGCTACAGTAGAGTGTGTTTGGCTTCGACAGTTACTTACAGATCGTGGTATTTGCCAGACATCCTCTACTATTGTCTACACTGACAGCCAAAGTGCTTTGGCCATTGCACGTAACCTAGTGTTTCATGCACGTACCAAGCATATTGAAGTTCACTATCATTATGTTCGGGAGCAGTTGTCAGCAGGAGACATAGAGTTGTCCTATCTTCCCACAGAGGACAACATAGCAGATATGTTTACAAAGGCACTTCCTCGTCCCAAGTTCGAAGTCTTCCGACAGGCTTTGCACTTGGTTCCCTTTGTTACATGATCTAAAATCCCTTGTACATTCATAGGTGGCTATATCCTTTTGGATGAACATGTGCCATTATGACCAGAAGATACCTGGTATTCTGAGACGTTTCCAGAGTACTTCAGACCATCCCATGGAGGGGGGTTTGTAGGCCATCTTCTAGTGGTTCTAGTGATGCCCTATAGGCCATGGTATGTGCCTTGTAGGCATACATGTAGGCACTTGTAGTGTTAGTGCCTTTTAGGCCACATAGGACACTTAGTCCTATGTGACACCTAGGACACTTAGTCCTAGGTCTAGGTACAAGTACCTTGTACTCCTATTTTTCATTATCCTAGTTGACGTGACGGTAGACTCTATCGACTCTTTGTACCTTGATCTCTCTCTCTCTCTTTCTATTCATCGATCCTACAACATCTACAAATAGTGCCACCAGGGTGGAGACCACTTTTATGTCTTTGGTTGCCCCAATGAGTAGGGACTGTAAGGGGAGAAGCTCCATCTCAGCTCATGTAGAGCAATGTCTACTTTGGCTGACTGTGGAGACTTTATGAGTGCTTTCCAATTTTGTTGACACTCCGGCTCATTTGGAGAGGCACTAACTCCCATTGGCATGAGACAACATGATACTATCCTCTCTCTGGTTGACTTCCAGCCCCTCACGTATGTCAGGAGAGGTTCAGAGAGGGCTTCCTTACTAGATCTGGGAAGTACCTCTAGGCTTATTTTCTCCCACTCTCCCAGTGATGAGGATTGTTACCAAAAACATTCAAGGACTTGTAGGCTAGATAGAGTGGCCAAGACCTTGCTATTCTAATCATGGACTTTGAGAAAGCTTATGATAGAGGAGATTATTGGGGCTATTTAGAGGGTATGCTGCTGCATTTTGATTCATGGATTAGAGTTGGGACTTGATTGTGGGATGATATGTAAAGAGAGGACAACTTGATCTATAAAGAGAGGACACATCTGATTATAGGCTGATCTATAAAGATATATTTTTTTCTGCGACCATCATAGGCTTGATCTCACATTACCAGCCACAGCCATATTTCTTATTAGAGTTTTCATTTGTTCAGACTTTTCTAGTGGTATTTTTCCATGCTCCACTGATGTATATATTCTTTGATTTTCTTCTCGCCATTGTATCTTTCATACTCAATAAAAGTCTATTTCAAAGGATCACAACAATTAATAGAAGATCTTCAATCTCACAGGCCATTTTGATCTACTAAGAAAAATCTAGCTTCAAGAAACATCAATCCTTACCAGATTGCATATGATTTCCCATTCCTAGAAGTCATTCGCAACAATATTGAAAATTTCATTGGAGCTCCTGACATGAATATCTTGAAATAAATGACCGAAGTATAAACTAATGTGACCAAAAGACCTCTTATCTTGCATGGCTCCATCTCGGAATAAAACTGACTTTGGAGAAACCTTATTTTGTTTCACCATTGTTCTATGTACATTAGCCACTCTAGTTTGAGTTTCTTCTCAACAAAAAAATTGAGAGTCAACACTATTTATCATTTGAGATTCTTGGTATTCAACCTTGGATCTAGAGTTCTTTTCAAAGTATTTATAAGAGGTCATGCTCAATCATCATAATCATTTTGAGTATTTTAAAGCCTCATGCTTGTCAAAGCAATTAATCTACCATACCAAAGTCCTTTGTGTAGGGTCCCTAACATTCATCTATTTCAAAGATGGCTTATTAGGTTCACACAATAGGTTCTATATACAACACTATAGTCACTCCACGCCTAAGGACTTTACGAAATATGAAGATCGATTGTGAACATCCCTCAAGAAGTATCTTGTGATCAAGAAGACCTCTCATCCTTAAACGTTATCTACAAAATTTTGTAAGTCTACATAATTCCATTCCACTATTATATCCATAATTTAGAAACAAGGTTGTCTGTCTACATAACTCCATTCCACTATTATATCCATAATTTGGATCAGCCTATATGCAATTCAAAACATAAGATGTATACCAAAAGAAAATATTCTTTTGAAGTTTCTGTGTGTACAATATTTCATAATTCCTCTTGGTAAAACAAGCCTTTTATATCTTACTGTCTAAGATGGTAATTGATGCAAGACTCAATGACTATTTCCACAAAAACAAGATAAGATTAAAGAATGCTCAAGGTTGTTCCTAGACCGCTTTACAAAATTTATTCCATGACTCATAGGGTCAAAGACCAATAAGAGCATAAGAAATTCAATTCCATAAGTCACGATGAGAGATTTTGTGCTAGAAATTCTTTTAACAAGTGAAGGAATCAAGACTTGGGTATTCATCATAGATTTAGTCATACAAGACATTTCTTGTAGCAAGACTTCACTTGGGGGATGGCTATGTGGCTAATTGAGGGGTCGTGCCTTCTAGTCTCTCTAGCCTACACGGCCATTGGGTATTCACGATAAAGGCACATGATGCCACACCTCCTTCCCATCTATGCCCTTTCCCTTCGCCGGAGGAAAGTGTTTGGGTTTCCATCATCATTACTTCAGTCTAGTGATGGGGGGTCATCAGGTTCCCCCGATAGCCATCTAACAAGATTACCATTCACACCCTATGTGCCATTTGGGAGCCCGGGACTCCACAATCTACGGTGCCTACCAAAAGGCAGGAGCATTTCTGCAAGGCTTGGCTTGCAGGCATCTTTTATGTTTGTACTGAGCAAGATACCATTCACACCCTACATGCCATTTGGGAGCTTGGGACTTCAGAATCTAAGGCTTGTCTTGAAGGCATCTTTTATGTTAGGTATTCGCTAGATGTACAGACATTCACCTTGGTTGTTAGCCCTTGTTCTAGAGTTTCTCTAGGTAGTGCGCATGGTTCTTTAGAAACACGCTGGTTTTTCTGACAACAGGTTGTGTTTTTTCTCCTTTTCCATGATCAGAGCGTTTGGATTGTTGATTTGTCAAGCAAGTTCTTTCCTCTTGGGGGAAAAAAAGAAAATTTTGGTTTATTAGGCTCTCTACCAAGAAAGTCTAATAACTAATGGATTTCTTTTAAAAGACTAAGACTCATAAGCCTTTGCTTCAAAATCAGTGAAGATAAGAAAAAATCTATTATTCATTGCTCCCTAGGTTCTCTAGGAATAGTATACCAAGCTCGTTGACATCTAGAGAATCGGCACCATGCTCATTGAAATCTCGAAAATTGGCAAAGAACCTTATCGAGGGTACACTTTGAAAAAAGTATTTATCATTACTGAATGCTCCATTAGTGCCCAAAATCATCAAGTAGCCACTATCTAGCCATAGGATTGCGGAAATGGCTTTGGCTATCACATCTAGAGATTTGATCCTATAGTCATAGAGGCAATTACGCTTGTTTGAGTGGCAACGTAGACAATAAATGGCATTATTGCATCTGTGCATCAAAACAGCCAGCCCCACATGTTCCGTGTAGACAAAGTGGTGATTGGGAGGCTGCTAAGGAGGCTCTGAGAAGAAGCAAGGTTAAAAGCATGTCTCATTGTATACATCTAGAGCTATAGTCATTGAGGCAGTTACGCTTGTTCGACTTGCAATGTAGACAATAGATGGCGTATTGCATCTACATGTAAAAACAACCAGCCCAACAAGCTTCCTATAGACAAAGCAATGATTGGGAGGCTGCTAAGAAGGCTTTAGATTCTGCGGGCATGATCAAGTCAAGAAGCATCTCTCAGCCTCTGTTCAACTTGCAATGTAGACAATAGATGGGGTATTGCATCTACATGTAAAAACAACCAACACGACACGTTAGACAAAGCAATGATTGGGAAGCTGCTAAGAAGGCTTTAGATTCTGCCAAGCAAGATCAAGGCCAGACGCAGCTCTCAGCCTCTATGCAATATCTCTTTCTGCATCTCTGCATACACTTTCTTAAACCTCTCCCTCATTTGCCCAAAAGCTTTGAACGATAAGTCTTTCTAGGAAAATCATGCAAAAGATTTGCATTTCATGGAAAGAGTTTGTTTCTCTCTGCCACTCCCTCCTTGCGTTGTCCCAGCTCTCAACAATATTGCGAACCCATTGCTAGTGCACAAGACACACATAAAGGCTATCATTAACCCCACTGACCATCATGACACCAAGCAATACAACTAATAGCTAGAGATTCCATCCCCACATAGATTGACTACCACACAATTATAGATAGAAAGAAAAGAAAGGAAGTTTATTAAAAGTCTTCAAAAGACCGAAGGGTCAATGAGACCAAGAGAACCTGATATAATGAGCTAAAAGGGTGGAGCCTTTGAGTGGGTGTCAACACCCATGACAAATACAAAATAGCCATAATCATAAAGAGAACAATACACAATGAAGAAATATATGAGCTCATGGAGAAGATGGGAGCTGGCAACATTGTGATGATCATCTAGAAGCTGGCGGAGAAGTCAAGCCTAAGAAGGGTCAACGATGTATGAGGCTACGGTTGGCATAAAGCATGTGATAGAGAAATGATAGCTATCGATATGTGTGGTCCACTACGGTCTCCTAGCTATAGAGGTATCATCATTTCCATTTTGCGACATGATACGCTTTTATGATGTCGCCCTAATCTAGAATGCTTCCATGGAAGGTTACTTGGCCCAAAAGGCACGAATGACCTCTCACAACTTGACAAATCATGCATGTAAATCTGCCATGGTTATCAAGTGTTGTTGCTTAGGGCCTTTATACTCTGCATGCCATCCCTAAACTGTTGCTCAACAAGAGTCACGTCCATGCAGTACTTCTTGTAAAAATGTGGAGAGACTGAGAAGACTTAGAAGCTAAGGGGCTTTTTAGGTGTAGCATCTAAAGCTACTGAGACTACTCTTGCAAAGTAAAATTTGAAAAATGATGATTCATCAGAAACATCCAAAAAGTAGTACAGAAAGAGAACAGAGAAGTCACAGGAAGAAGGCTCCAAAAGAAAATTGAACATGAAGAGAACTACGATGGAGGGAGGAAGCTGTACTAGTTGAACATGCACACATGCAGAAATGACTGCACACAAAAAACAACAAAAATAATGTTGTCAATTTCCACACAGAATGAAACATATAGAACCCAGAAGTCACAGGAAGAAGGCTCCAAAAACATGAAGAGGACTACGATGGAGGGAGGAAGATGTACTAGTTGAACATGCACACATGTAGAAATGACTACACATAGAAAAGAAAAAAATATATATTGTCAATTTCCACACAGAATGAAGCATATAGACACCACATGATCAAAACACAACCCATACATGGCTTACAAACGTATTCTGAAAAGGCAGGAATTGCAAACAAGGACTCACCTATGAGAAAATGTAGCCCCCCAGCACATTAATGATAAAACGGGTTTACAAATATCTCTTACTCATCCTGAAGGTACCATGTGGCCGCCGGAAAATATATTACAGTCATTGGTACATTAGTTTCTATCAGTATCTCATGTTTAAGTGAACCAAATACCACTTCTGTAAATTAAAGCTTGACTCGCAATTGAAATAGAAAATTGCATGTTAAAGATTTCATCTCCTAACTAGACATTTACCCCATGCAATTTGCTGTTTATAGACAATTGATTTGTACACATATATACCAAAGATGAGAATTAATTGGCCAGACTGGACTCGTAACCGTTCATTGATTCTAATTTAAACTGTGGAGGGTAGTAACCACCCATCTTGAGTGAATTTTTCTCAATGCACCCACCACCTAAAGATGATGTTTGTCCTTCAAGAATCAGAAAGTCAGTCTTCCAATTCTTTATACACTTTACAGAAGAGAGGAAACTTTCCTACTTTCCTCTACAATGGAATTTCAAGAGAAAATGGAGCAAAACGCTCCTTATTGTGTTCAATTTCTACTGAATCAAATGATTTTGAAATGACCCTGCCAGGTAGAATATCCATTTTATATTCTCCCTTGCTCAAATGAGAGGATAGTGAGTGGTCTGCCGTCCAGCTTATGATGTGGAGATCAGGCAAACCTTTCATCAAACTCATTAGACCTTCCTAAGGGCTCTTACCTGTGTATACATAATTATGTGAAGCTGCAGATGTTGAAATGCCTCATACCTCTGGCTTTGCTGTTTTTTTATTTTTCTGCTGTTTGCTTATTGGAAAGTGCAATCTGCACACCAAGGGCTTTGGAGCACGTATTTCACGGTCAAATCCCCTGACACACACATGTCCTGGAAGGCAGCAAGGAAAGAAATACTTTATTTGAAGACACTACAATAAGAATCAAACAAAGGGTCTAAATATCATTCATGCATTCCAACATGCCTGTAGCAATCTTTTTTAAGGGAACAAGTGATGAGAGAGTAGCATCTTAAGAAATCCATAGTTTGTGACTTTGACAAAAGGTTAAACAATCGAAAACTAAAATGAACATCAAACATAGCAAGAATAGTATTTGAAATGAGGTGGACAGCTAAGATATAAGTCTTTTTTATTCTTTTTAAGATTCATGAAAGATACTTCTGTTAAGTATAAAGAAAGCCCCAAGAGCAAAGTGCTCGGGCAAAAGTACATCAAGTGTAGCATGAGAGAAAATGGGAGAGGGTCAATCCCTACTCAACAAAAAAGCCTGGTAAAAATCTAGGGCTGAGGCTGAAAGTGCCATGTCAAACGCATAGTGACCTCCAAGAAGAAGGGGGCCCCCTAAGAAAAGTCCTCTTGGCAGTAGCAGCCCTAGAAGACCTCTACATACTCAACCAAATACCTAGATGAATCCAGGAACATTCCCAAACTCATCCTCTAAAAACACAACATAGTGCAGTTTCAATCTCATGATAGTCACTCACAAGGTTGAAAACCATAAACTCCATCATGCATAGCAGGGACTAGCTACTATGACATCCCCACTGACGTCATCAGCGCCCCAAATGGCCATCAAGGTCTGTATTGTGTCCATCCAAATACTGGCCATGGCATGATAAGGCTTGTGTGTCTCTTGATCTCCAGGCATGCCAGGCTGAAGTGCTCACTATGATTCCAAGCATGTGTCCACGGAGGCAAGTGCAAGTCTGTAAGGCCATCCAATCACCACTTTAAAAGGGGATACAGAACCGAATGTGTCGATGAAGAAATATTTCCAAGACTTCCATGCTGACAAAAGTCCCTTGATACAAAAACTTGCAAAGCAAATCCTTGCACTGAAGATCTGGATCAATGATATTGAGGCCCCCTTCCTGCGTTGGGAGAATCAAAGCCTCTGAGCTGAGTGATTGAGTCATGCAGTGGCACCAACAAGAACCAAAAAAACCAGGTCCCAGTTGACAAACTACCACTCTAAAATCCAAGTCAAGTTTATCCCAACTACAAAAGAGAAGTATCCTCTTGATAATCTCCAACATACAAAGCGCCTGTGGGAGGGAGAGATGTCCATATCGATCAAACAACCCATATATCTAGCAAAGATGTCCACTTAGGGCCATGTGAAACCAAAATCAATCCCCCCAATCTCGAGTGTCCTCCTCACAAAGCCAAAAGTCATTGGATTTATTCCAAGTAATATGTGCACATACTATAATACAAAGCAAATCCAGAAAGAGGTGAGAGTTGGGGAGTGGTCCATAATACAACATGTCTTTTGCATCTAGAAGCTCCTCGTCCTATTTGAGGGGGAAGTACTAGCACAAAGATATCTGCTTGAGATCTCAAAAAGATGCTCATGGCTTCAGCTACGAATAACTATAAGCAAGGAGAAAGAGGGGATCCCTAATGGGTCTCCACTAGTAATCCAATTTCTGCATCCCTCCTTGGGATAAGATGAATGAGATCCTCTGTAAACGAATGAGGCATATAACCAGCATCCCAAGACCAAGTTCTTAGGTTTTACTTAGATTAGCAAGCTTGGATTATCCAATTCTATTTAGGAATCTTCTTATAAGGTTGAGTGTACTTCTAATATGATGTGCAATAAGAATTCCCTCGAGTTATCAAATTGGAAATATGATTCTGGTTTGGAGGCTTGGTATACTTCTATTTGATATGCAATATGCATTCCCTATAAAGGTAAATATCCCACAAACGAAAGAAGTAGCCCCCAATACTGTAAGAGACAAACGACAGGAGCCATGCCAGCACTGATTTCAGATAGGAAGTATTGGCTACATTAAACAATTTTGAATCATTGAAAAGAATTCCAAATACAAAATACTAAAGTTTACCCATGCATATAATCATTATAATGTTTGAGAGACTTGTGAGGTGAATTCCCAACACAGATAGACAATAAGGATTCACTGTAACAGATGGTGCTTGCATTGGATCATAATAGACTTGTGACTCCATAGATTTGGTTTAAAGGATGAAATTGAGTCACTTCGAACACTAACTGAAAGTGTGTCCCCCCTGGTTTGCCTGGGAAACATGTCTTCAATGGGAATAGATTGAGGTAGAAATGACACATCCATACAGTGAATCCTATATCCAACTTAATACAGCTAGTCATGAAGGCTGTCCCTTTGGAACCTCTATTCATTGTTCATGGAGAGCATTTGAGAGACTTGCTTCAGAAAGAAGCTAGAGAGGTACTGGGATCCAAGGATATGGAGGTGGCTTTCACACCTGGGTTCTTTAGAGATTAGCTTTCCCTGGATGGTTGGGTTGATAGCTCATTGTTACACATGAAATTTTGGATGACTTCGATGGCACCTGTGGAGTATGCAAGGTCTCTTTTGTTTGATCATTCAGCATGGATGCTCGTTGTAGGATAAGGGTTAATGCCAGTCGGAGGTGAGATAGGTGTCCATGCAGCTGTTGAGAGGAGTAGATCCTTGATCACTAGTGACAAAATAAATTCTATAATTTAGTAAAGTGTGCTCACAAAAGTCAAAAGTCATATAATATACCGCATTGTAAGGTAGCACATCAGGTTTGTAAAGCTTCTCTTTGAAGATATTTGCTCTCAAAGTTTACCATTATAACTAAGAGATGAATTTTATAAAGTTTGAAATTTTCATGATTCAAATTTGATTTAATATGTGAGTTTCTATTGCAGCCTAAATCGTGTTCATGGCAAGGATCGTTGGTACTTCTGCCAGCTTCCAAAGAAGTTAGACTATCTACCATTCCTACCAGTAGAACGATGAAAATTGATCATAAGCTAGACATCACGTAAAGCTCATTGGCATAATAGAATGAAGCCTTTGGTCAAATTGGGCAGTCATACTATCTGCTCATAGCTACATTCTAATAATTGGAATGGAATAGGAGTAGGTGGCACAAAGTCCTCAATCATGATGTGATATTAGTCACCGGTTATACTTTTCACATCTCAATCTCAGCCCAACTTGCATTGGCATTCATAGCTATATTCTAACTAATTGGAATGGAATAAGAGTAGGTGGAGTAAAGTCCTCAATCATGGTGTGATAAGAGGCAGTGGCTCTGGTTTTTACATCCTCAACCTCAGTCCAACTTCCATTGCATAGTTGGGATTTTCTATGTACAGCAGGTAAATTTTGTCTGACTCTAAAAAGGCAATGGATAATCTAATCAAAGAAGATAAGCCTGACTACAACCCACTTTTTCAGCCTATGCCAAAATATCTCTCTCATGATCTGTGGTAGCATGTCAAATAAAGGTATCTCTAGGGACATCATATTTTGCATGTTCAAGTTAAAATTTGATTACACTATCAAGGTTTTCAATTGTAGAAAAGGTTCATTTGAAGAGTCCTCATTTAGTTTTGGTGACTCTGAAAGTATCTCTCAAAAGGGACCTAGACTTGCAAAGACAATACAACGTTTCTAGCACGAACCATATGTTGAGGCTTCATGTATAATGCTAAGACATTGGCTAAGTTGTGACTATACTTGGACATTTGTTGATATAAACCAGCATAATTGAAAGCAGATATTTACATTTACTCCAATCTAATCAATAAAAAATTAGCCGCTCCATATTCACACAGATCCCGATCATGATGGTCAAAGGAACTAGCAAATAAGAAAAAAGTATCTAGCTGTGGTACAAAAAGCCAAACAGTGGAGAGCAACTTGGCTAAATGGTTATTTACAGACTTCCACCTTGCATAGAAGAGCTGGATAAAATGAAATAGTTTCGGAGAGCTAGAGACGAGACATTGTTTACAAAAGGATTAGCTTTTGAGAATATTTTTTGGAACCCACCATATAGTCAAAAATAGTTTTGAGTTTTCTTATACAAAACAGTATCTCCTTGTTTTATAAATGCCCCTACTCCATGCTGTGTAAAGACCTAAACATGGAAGACAATGGTACATGCTTGTGGCAAGAGTAGCTCCTTTGACGAAAGTTTTAAGGAGAGGCTCGAAGTCAATTGGCAATAGAGAGAGAGTTTTAAGGAGAGGCTCCAAGTCAATTGGCAATACAGTACCTTTGAGGAAAGTTTTAAGGAGAGGCTCCAAGTCAATTGGCAATCAATAGAGAGACTTCTCGGGGTAATAGGCACAAGGCCAGGGCTGTTGCAAAGTATGAGCATTTGAGACTCAACCAAATATGTGCCTCAGGCCACTGCAGGTACTTAGTAATAATCAGAGACCATGTTCATAGAGAGTAATGCATTTGCATACAGATGGCATGCCATGATAAAGATGATCTATACAGCACACTCAGGCTTGAAGCCGATTTTCCAGCATGTCAAAGGTGTACCGAGCTAGGGCATCCTCATTCCGAAGGATAAAAAAAGCAAGTCAATCTTTTAATCATTAGATTAAAAAATTCTCTACATATTTTAGATCTAGATATACAGAAAGACAGTCAATAGGACTCTGATAAATAGATGCAAAATAAGTCTTTTGTGGATAAGGGAATATTCTAACTCAAAAAATAATTATGTCTATCAGCATTGCAACACAATACTTGGATCTTGATAGCACTCACCACGCCAGAAACAATCTGTAATCTCAGCTGTCGACAAACCTATACATAGATAGAAATTTAAAAAAGGTCAGTTTTTCTGATCGTGTGAACTGGAAGAACAACTACAAATTTTTGTAAAGAAAGATACATACAAGTAGAACGACATAACATGGTAAAGAAGATATTTGGTATGCACTCAGAATGCTTGCAAATGGTGTGAAATCAGCCAGACATACCTTCACTTCAGAAACTTTATTTCTATACTCACATTTATCAATTTGAACACATATAAATGTCACAAACACAAAGTAAAGGTGTTGCGGACCTCTAAAAATGTTGGGCACTGATGTGCCAAAATATACATAACGACGCCGCAGATTCCAAAGGAGAGAACGAGGAACTTGGAGAGGCTGCAAACTGCTTTTGAAGTCTGCAAAAACCTGCAAAAAATTGCCATCGTTATAAGTGTCAAACCACATACCCGGATGAAAACTACCCAAACATCGTCAAACTAGAAGGAAGATTTAAGTATATACAAATGAGAATTCAAAATACATTATGTAAACAACTTGACTTCTTATTCTGGTTTCTGAAGTTTATGTTTATTATCTCTGTAAATCCCAAGGGACAGCCCAAGGAAAATATACATTTTATTGTAGTTTCTTCTATCTAATCAGTGCTGCTTTCACGGACCCTCTTTTACAGACTCATATCCGCCACAATCATGTTATGAGGGAATCAGCCTCACACATAGCCAGCCTAACCACGTTTCAAGCACAATTTCTTTGTACATATGTGTTAGGAGCAGCATGATAGAAGGTTTTACAAAGGCTCTGAAATATGGAGCAGATGCGGACAAGGAGCAAAATGTCAATGTTATGATTAGGAAAATTGTTTGTTATACAATTTGATCCAAAAGCATAGCTTTCCTTGAGTACTTTCATGCAACTCCCTTCATAGGGTATAAAAGGTGTTCACTCACTTTACCTTCAAAGTAATATATTATAACATGTAAAGCTGTTTGATATGTGAGTTGAAATGATTAGGTTTAAAACAACTCAATACTCTTTGTATTGCACTTACAAGAGGATTTCTAATACTCTCATGATGGAAAGTTTTGCATGAGCTGATATTGTTTGCCCTATGTTTGGATTTATAAATTGTGCAAATTAATTTTCAGGATTACTACAAGGCCTAGTGGAGTCCAGGCCAAATGGTTACTCCTCTCCTTTAGAATGAGAAACGGCAAGAACTGAAGAAAGGGGTTGATAGGTGAAGACAAAGCAACAAGCAATGATGAAGAGGGAGGTTAACCTACATACTGGTAACAAAGGGGGCTGAGGTATCGAAGGTGACGTGGGAGAAAGAAATAAAGTTTATTAAAGTCTACGAAAGACCGATGGGTCTATGAGACTAGTAAAAAACCTGATACAACAAGCAGAAGGGTGGAGCTACTAAGCAAGCATCATCACCCATGCTGAGTGCTAAGTCCTTTAAAAAATGCATAGTCATATATTATCAATAGTGGCATCGTAGTCATCCTCATCAGTACAATGCGGTCTCATAATGGTGTAGGTGTCAGGGGGAGCTCTAGGGGAGGGTGAGGTTGTGCGGATGTATAGCTAGTGATGGAGCGTTGGTGGCTGTCCATGGGTGCACTTTGTCTTGATCTCTTGGCGATGACCTTGCTCCTAACTAGAGCTATTATAATTCCTGTGAGGCCGTGCTCTAGGTCTGGTAGGTTGCCATGTGTAATCTATGTGTCTATCCGTTGTCGAGTATGATGTGTCTCAGACTCTGGGTCTCTGCTGCGTCTCTCGTCGAGGACTGTGTGATTGATACGGTCTGAGTTAAAAAACTTTGTAATCTTGCTCTAGAGGAAGCAGACTGTGTGTCGAAGGCCTATCTCCGCACCCTGAGTAGGTGCTCTCTGTGCCGAAGTGCTTCATGAAGGAAAGTAGCTGGTGAAGGAACATGGTGGAAAGAGGGAGAGAGAGGGTAGGCTAGGGAGAGAGAAAGTGATACTCAAAAGGAGACATAATGAAATGGAAATGAAATGACTAGAGCAATGAACAAAAATGAGAGTACTCACATGTAGACCAAAGAGCTTGTAGCTTGATACTTGATTGATTTGACACTAGACAAGTACAACTCTTATATAAGAGCGCACACACACATATGAACACCTATGCATATGGGATAACTCCCAATATGACACTTGGCATCCATAGAACACACTAGAGTAGAACTCACACTAGAACACACTAGGACACACCAAACTGACTCAACTTGGCTTCATATTCTAACATCCCCCCATAAAGGCAAGGTGAGAGAATACTGGAATGGAACCAAGGACTAAACATGACAATGATGGTCTAAGGTGAGGACTATTGGAATGGAACCAAGAACAGAACATGACAATGACGGTCATCAAACCACGCATCCTATGTAACTTAGAGGCTAAAGTTTGAGCTTGTTCAGAGGTTGATCCAAGCACTCTCATGGCTTGAGACTCAACATGCTCAGAGGCTCATGTTATAGCATGGCTACATGACCAGCTCATAAGTCTAGGAATACACCGACATCTTGGAACTCGGCTAGGCCTAATAACGAGACCTATCAAAGCCAATACATGGCTCCCACAATACATCCCCCTCTAAACCTATCAAAGCCAATACAGGGCTCCCACAGTACATCCCCTCCTGGCTCCAGGGGCTAATGAGAGACATGGAGCCACACACCAAAACAAAATAGGAAAATACATCTTTTTAGGAGGACTATCCAAGGCAGAGAACCTTTGACTCAACACACATGATTTATTTGCATTCATTTTGGGGGACAACCTAGGGCAGAGTACCATTGACTCAAACAAGAAAGTAGTAAAGATATATTTCATTGATTTTATGCATAGCAAGGGTAGAGAACCCATGTGCCCGAAGTAGTTGCCACACAAAAGTGTGCTCATCCTACTCGTCGATGATGTGTCGAAGATGCTCATGTCCAGGATGCCTCGGAAGATGTGTCGATGAAGACCATGGAAGCAGCCACCAAGGGCAATAACATCATGGCTCTCAATGCGCCGATCAAAGAGTCACTGAATGCGTAGAAGAGGCTCAAGAAAATGAGCGAAAGTGCTCAAAAAAATGAGCGAAAATGTACTGTAGGAGATGACGAGGTGTGAAAAGAGTATTCCCCGCTGTCGGAAGCCTCAATGTACTAGAGTGTCGGTATAGTCGAAATGACTTGTGGGTAAGCTCGGGAAGCTCAAATCACTAGTGGAGGTCACGGGAGTCCAAATCTGAGCAAAAAATGCCAAAAAGTAGCCTAAAACTGCTCGGAATCGCCTTCTGACAAGTTGTATGGACCCCTAGCATTGTCGCACATCCACCTACACAGGTCCGTACGGACGTACAGACAAAAAATTGAAAAAAAAATTCCTCGAAATGGTGCAGGACAAGATCGTTTATGTTTGGGCAGTGCCAAAATGTCAAAAAACGTCAAAATCGGACCTCAAAATATCAAAAAAACAATCGCTGGACTGCTCCAAAATAAGTTTTTGGCGACCAACTGACGAGGAATGTCTGCGGTCACCAATTGACGAGGAATGTCTGCCAATGCCAAGGGAGAACCATGAACTGATGCAGGAGTGAGTTGAACTCACAAACGAGGACCAGGAGCAATCACTAGGACACCGGAGTACTTGATGGCAAGGAATCATGGTGAGGCTAAGGGAAGGGAGGCTCTACCTTAGAGGAGAGGGGAGCTTCCATTTGCGGGCTTCTCTCATCCTCTAGATAGTGCAAGAAGAAGGGGAAGGTAGGAAGGGAGGCTCTGATACCACATGAAGGAACATGGTGGAAAGAGGGAGAGAGAGAGGGTAGGCTAGGGAGAGAGGAAGTGATAATCAAAAGAAGACATAATGAAATGGAAATGAAATGACTAGAGCAATGAACAAAAATAAGAGTACTCACATATAGACCAAAGAGCTTGTAGCTTGATACTTGATTGATTTGACACTAGACAAGTACAACTCTTATATAAGAGCACACACACACATATGAACACCTATGCATATGGGATAACTCCCAATATTGTCGACACGTGGCATCCATAGAACACACTAGACTAGAACTCACACTAGAACACACTAGGACACACCAAACTGACTCAACTTGGCTTCATATTCTAACAGCTGGTCTGGGTATGAAAGAAGCCTAGAGAGGGGCCCAAAACCGTCTCTGAAGAGAGAGTGATATTGACCACGGATCTCATAGTACACGGGGCATTTGAATGCGAAGTGCTCCTCTGCCTCGACCTCTTGTCGATCAAATAGCGTGCATATGCGACACTCTCGTTATACCCTCAGCTCATCTGCTCTCGATATGGAGTCAATGTGATGACACTCAAAACTGCCCAATGGCAATCCTCAATGAGTGTGGTAGGTGGATCCACGTGTACTCTGGGAGGATAATGAAACCCTCCTCTAAGATGAGGAGGTAGTGGTTTCTTTAGAAGCTGAGCTTCACTAGAAGCTCCCTCCTCTCCAACCATGTCCTGAAAGTGTGTAGCTGTAAGAGATCCTCTCAAATGACTTGGTTCACCTTGTGGTATCCAAGTGGGATCAATGGAGTGTCTAAGCTGTACTGAAAAGGAGGCAATTAATCAATGTGGAGCCTCAATCTCTCGACTCACTTACATGTCTATGTATACTAGTCTCTCTCGTCTCCTCCATCTACGAGACCCATGGATGTGGCCATAGCCAGCCATGGCAGCCTATGTCACCCTGATGTGCAGGATCCATAATGTCTGACTCAGTGTAGATAGGTGATAGTCTGGAAGGCTGCATCTACTACAATGGGAAAGCGTCGAGCTCAGCCAGAATGAAATGATGCGGCACCGATGGCTTGCCTCGGATCATCTGAGAGAGTAAGAGAATCTACAGTCGCTCTCCTTGAGCCCACTATGTGTCTGAGAGGCCTGGCCTCCAACAAGGGCTGCCATACATCCCTACTGGTCGAACCAAGGAGTCAAATAGAAAAGCCTTGGTCTAAGGATCTTGAAAGTGTGAGCGGAAGCACTGTCTCATTAGTCGGACAAATGAGACGTAGCCCCTCCTCAAACGGGCATGCATCGCCGGACTCATCGTGAAGATTGGGGCCAGAGAAAACGACACCCCAGTAGGTATATGAGGAGACAATCTCAACCGATGTAACCGGCCTTCAAGAAATTAAAGGGAAGTAATCCTCGTCTACTCAGTCATAAAACTCATAAATAGCCACAATGCAAGCTTCAGCCACTTCAATCACTTAACAATACTTAGAAACAAACTTCAACAATAACAATGGGAAGGCTAGAATGCCCCTACTCGGTGAAAATAGTACACAATACACCCATTGGTCCCAAATGCCTTGGTGCCCGTTTCAGTATTTATTTAATGCTTCTGAATGGAAATACTTTATACCAGGGGCTCACCCCTTTATTGTTCCTCTTTGCAAATCCTCTGACTTTCTTCTGGGCATCCAATCCAAGTGCACCACTAGAATCCAACTGGCAAGGCAATCTTAGGCATCTATTTCTGACCTGACCCCACTGAATGGCATCCAAGCATCCAAACCACTAGCAAACTGTGATCAAGCAGCCTCAATGCTTTCACATGCAACATACTCACCCTCTGGCCTTTCCCTAGGCACACCCTTTGCTTCTGACTGCTTGTTTAAGCCTGTGGGGACCAAAAAGGACTCCAAACACAAGAAAATACTCTGCCGCTAACTTCAAATTGAGAAAAGATACATGTTGTCCGTGGCAGAGGGGCGAGCTCAGTCCTCGCGCCTATCCCCTAGCCAGGCTCTCAGTAGGGTGTGCACTCCAGGCTCCTTTTGCAGACCCTGGACTGCTTCAGGAGGGTGAGGGAGAGAGATGGTAGGATGGGGGAAGCACATACATTTGCATACATGCCACTTGGCCCTTCATTAAAGTCCTAACCATCATACCAAGGACAAAGTTGGTTGTCCTTGGGCCCAACTTTAAAACTCCTCTAAGATGCCTTTGCCTTGCCCCTAGGACCTAGTGGGTACACTTAGAAATCGCACCTAGGGACTTCTAGGAAGTCTGCACTTCCACTAGCCAGTCCCTCATAGCTAAACCATTACTAGACTTAACCACGGTTAACCCCAAATTAAGTGTGGGTTGAGTTACAAAATACTTTACATCACTTTTCACGTCCCCGTGACATACCCTCCTCTTAAAACAACAACTACCCATGTTGCTGCTGAAAACTTACAAGGAAAAAAATAAAGAAAATAGGCAAAAATAGCCCATACTAGAATATACATCATCTGTAAGATATAACCTGCAATGATAATATGCTAGGAGAGGTCGAGAGTCCATTCATACATCAATGCATCCTCTGTGTCAAGTGTCGCGAACACCCATCATGGAGACCTCACGGCAGAAATAATGTCAGCAACAAGCAGCATCTCGGGTGAGACAATCAGTGTCACCAAGTGATCTCCAGATATGTAAGCAGTCTGTATCAAGGGGAGGTGCTACCCTCCTCTTGAGCAC
This sequence comes from Dipteris shenzhenensis, assembly GCF_047967505.1. NCBI lineage: Eukaryota > Viridiplantae > Streptophyta > Polypodiopsida > Gleicheniales > Dipteridaceae > Dipteris > Dipteris shenzhenensis. Next base: position 10,300,267 of record NC_141609.1, on the reverse strand, counting down.
CAAGCAATGCTCCAGATCTCTGCTCTGCTGAACTTGTAGGAGCCTGCACCACGGTCGGCTCAAGCTTAAATGCGTCCAGGTAGAGGTGCAAAATCCGAGGTGACTGCCAAATCACCCTCCTCCATCCACTTCGCATCCAGTGCAGGATAGTTCCTGAACTTCACCAGGTAGCGACGGGAAACTCTACATCTATTCTTTCCATATGTGCCAAAATATGTTCCGGGACCAAGACTTCATCCAATTCTTCAACCTCGGGCTGATCCTCATGAAGCAGGTCAACAGGCACATCACCATGGAAAGGCTTCAATAAACTCACATGAAAGGCATTGTGTATCCTCCAATTTTCAGGTAGCACTTCCAAAGTAGTAATTAACCATGTGGCCGAGAACACCTGTTTGAATTCAACACATGTAGTAGGTGCTCTGCCCTGCAAAAGTAAATTGGTCCACCATGGAGTGCATTGCCCTTCAAGAAGGTGGCTGCCTTTCGAACTTTGAAAGACTCTCTAAAGTGTCCACCTGAATAGGAAGCATCAAATTGTTGCACAAATGTCAAAGCCTTCAATTTGTCCTGCATCCCATTGAAGGTTTCAAACTTCACAGCTACCCCTCCTTCCTTATAATCATTCAGCTTGCCTTTAGGTGTAAGATTATCATAGATGAGGGGCTGTAAGAAGGGCGGAGCCATAATTGCTCCCGCATTATGAGCCATGCCACCCGTACCCATGGTGGGGTTAAACATTCTGCGTCCCACGCCCTGCATCTGTAGCGTATTCCAAGTATTGCCCATCATCCCAGGCACAACTGTCTGCATCCCAATGTTTGAGTACATCATATTGGCATTTGCAAGGGGCATTCCACCCATCATATGCTGCTGGAAATTCTACATTATGGGCTGCATGCTGCCCACAGAGCTGCTTGGCATGCCGGGCCCTTCTGTGGGCTGTCCCGTCATTGCCTAGAAAATTGATCCCCCTCCAAAGTATCCTGGATGCATCATGGGCTGAGGGAGGACTTGCTGTCCTCAATTCCAGGCTGTTCCCCACTGTCCTGCTCCTCATCACCCTCACTGATACTATGCTCCTCCTCGAAACTCTCTGATGCCCAGCCTTACTCTTGCCCCTCCTGCTCGGAAATGGTCAACGAACTCTCATGATGTCACATGCTTGTTGAGATTGAAGGCTATAGAAAAAATTGCAATGAAGGCTTCCTTCACCCAACACTACCAAGGCTCACCTCTATAGGAAGATGGTGACGATCCCGGCAATGGAACCATAGTAAGCGACCTTCAAGAAACTAAAGGGAAGAATCCTCGTCTACTTAGTCATAAACCTCATAAATAGCCACAATGCAAGCTTTAGTCACTTCAATCACTTAACAATACTTAGAAACAAACTTCAACAATAACAATGGGGAGGCTAGAATGCCTTTGCTCAGTGAAAACAGTACACAGTACACCCACTGGCCCCAAATGCCTTGGCACACCAAGGGCTCACCCCTGTACTATTCCTCTCTGCAAATCCTCTGATTATCTTCTAGGCATCCAATCCAAGTGCACCAGTAGAATCCAACTGGCAAGGCAACCTTCGGCATCCACTTTTGACCTGACCCAATTGAATGGCATCCAAGCATCAAAACCACTAGCAAACTGTGCTCAAGCCGCCTCAAGGTTTTCTCATGCAACACACTGACCCTCTGGCCTTTCCCTAGCCACACCCTTTGCTTCTGAGTGCTTGCTTAAGCCTGTGGGGACCAAAAAGGACTCCAAACACAAGAAATACACTGCAGCTAACTTCAAAATGAGAAAAGACAATCGACAATAACCAAATACCCACTGTCCGTGGCAGAGGGGCTAATTGAGCCCTCACGCCTATCCCCTAGCCAGGCTCCCAGCAGGGTGCAGGTGTCTTCTAGCCTCAGGGAGAAGAGAGAAGAACAAATAGAAGGCATAAGGAGGGCGAGAAAAGAGCTGTAGAGGACAAAAGGCTGCCAGATCTGCCCCGAAGTCTTTGTGCCAGGAAAAACCTCCTCGGAAGCATGCCCTCCTCAAATCCCCAAAACATCCTACAGCTGCCTAGAAAAATGCACCAACAGTCCGTACAGCTGCACAGACTGTCCGTACAACTGCATCGGGACTCGTGCCTGCAGCCTCGGGATGTGCACAGCAGCTGAAAAGGAGGAAGAAGCCAGCCAAAGCGTGACGGAGTGCAGCCAACAGCAGAAAGAGCAAGAAAAATTGAGACTCAAAATGAGGCTCAAAAGCTAGGCTAGCTTGAATTCAATCGAAAAGTCCCATGTGAGGGGGTCTTTAGTAGGGATACAAATGCAATCCACAGCCAGCTCTAGACGTGACCTCTCTCCTTTGAGAAACCATCCTATTCAGTGTAGAGGGTGGAGTGGCTAAATGCACAGCCCTTCTTAAGGACTATAAAGAAGAGATCACTAGTGATAGATAGAAACACACGTACTAAAAAATGATCCCCATAAAAAAGAAGATGACAGATAGAGAAGAAAATCCTAGAATGCCACAAGAAAGAAGAAAGAGAAACAAAGAGAAATAGGTTGAGGAAAAATCATTTAAACTGAGCAATTAGGCCAAAAGAGAGAGAGAGAGAGAGAGAGAGAGAGAGAAGGGAGTGAACCCGAACTCCTTTCACATGCATTTATTTTCTTGTGTGTGCACTTGCATGCATACACACACAAGTGTCTCCTGTTTTCTTCTTATCAGCTATGAAGTGGAAAGAAGGAAAAGTTGTTAGTGAAATGAGTGAGACACGTGGAGGGCCTGACACTCAGGTTTTGGGGGAATAGAGCAGGGAAAAATGACCATGAAAAATACAGTCTTGAGAGGGGATGGCACAGAGAGCAAGGTGGTGGGTAGTAAGAGCATATATAGGAGTAAGAAAAAGACGTACTAAGAAACAACGCAATTCGAAAGAAAAGGCAAACCATGATAGAGCAGAATGAGAAGGAGAAAAGAGAAACAAAGTGTAAAAGAACACAATTAAAAAGGGAGACGCACTGTGTCCGTGCACATGTGCACATTTGCGGGTGTGTGTTGGTATGGGGGTGTCTGTGTGATTGGGTGCCTGCAGGCATTTCATTAGCCTCTGGTATTTCTCCTTTTCCTCTTATTTCTATTCTTTTGCATATTTATCAGTGCAATTGTGACAAACAGAATCCAAGAAGCTGGAAAAAAAATTATATAGAAGGAAAAAAGGACAGAAAATGAGGTATTTAATTATAAAAGTGAAACAATGGGGCAGTGAGAGGACAGCAAAAAGATGGAAGACAAAGTAAATGGGCAGGACAAAGGGAAGAGAGGAGGCATGGTGGGACAAGCGAGGGGAGGGGGGACAGGAGGTGGCAGGAGCAGTTTGCCACCAAGGGATACCTCGCAGTGAAAGATGTGAGTGCAATCTTTTAAAGTCTACAGCTACAGCGCACTCAAAAAAATAATCAATCTGTTTGATAAAGTATTCATTGACTATTAGATCAGTATCCTGCCAGATTGCTTAATGTGAAAGCCCACAATTTGCATCTCAATTACCTGATTTACCAATTCATCTAGCTACCTTTAGAGACAGCAGAGTGTCTCTCCACTTTTCTCAAAGAAATGCCGATCTCTTTTCACATTACAAAATACTTGCAAAAGCATGAGAGTCCAGTCAATATCAAATCAGCATCCACCCACACTTCTTTATTTAAAATCACATGAAAATCATACCTCATTGACTTGAAAGTAAGTTCCATTCAAAGGAAAGCTCCCTCGCATTGCTGTTCGGCAGGGAATCTATAAGCAATAGGCATGATGTGAGAAATGTGGCCAAACATTACCTGCACAGGACTCTCACAAACGACATGTTGAGTCCATACAATATTCAGACACAACAAAGGTAATAACATTCATATTCATACAATATTTACGAGAAACAATCACATGGAAAGTAATTGTTTTTCAAGGAAGGGCGATGTTAATATTCTTGAAGAGAAGAAACTATCCCAAGAAGAAGCAAACCACATTGATTACGATTGGTCTTTTTAAAGATTGTATGTCCTTTTTTTTTTGTGTGTGTTTTAATTTGGTGCTCTTCCCAAAGAGGAACCTGGAAATGGATGTAATGTGTGTGTAACCTAGTCCCTCATTCGTCTCCATCCTTAGGAACCCATAACTAACATGTGAACATAGTCCCTTGTTTGTCTCTACACTTGGGAATCCATAAGTAGCATGTGAAACTAGAGCCTTGGATTTATCTTGACAAAAAAAACTCGCATGAGAAACCATGATCCTAGATCTATCCTTGACACATTATTAGGCAATCCCTTTAGGGGGGTTTGTTGGGATCAAGGTCTTGCCTCTGTGTGTGCGTGTGCATGCGCGTCGATTTCTTTTTCTTTTTATGGCACCTGTTATTGGCTTGTTTTTCCTAGTGCTACTTTCCGTAGGGCTTTCTGGATTTTCGGACGGCACCCTATCAGGCCAAGCTATGAACTTTCTTCTATTGGGTTCACTATTGGGTTCTTTGGACGATATGGAAGGCTTGCAAAATTAGAGTTTTTGGAGACCCTCTCTTTCATAGTTTCTCTTTCTTCATGGCATCGTTAAGGCAATCTTTCCTTGATTGCTTGCGAGCCCATCAGATTGACATTCCTACATATTTGTTGTATAATGACCTTTTCTGATCTTGTAATTGCTTCTCCCTTCTTTTAGGGGGCTGCAAATTGGAATATCAATTCAACTGGATTTCCCCCAAAAAAAGAAAATGTGTGCGTGCGTGTGTGTGTGTGTGTTATTTATAAGATCATCACTAAAATGGTGGTTGATCGCATTAAAGGATATCTGCATGATAGCCTTCATCCTGCTCAGTATGGTTTTGTTCCTTGCCGGCATATTATAGATAATATTGCTAATACATATGTTGGCATAGAATATGCCAAATATACTGAGCACGATGCTTTATTACTGTAGGTTGATATTGCCAAGGCTTTTGACACAATCGAATGGGATTTTATTTCTCAGACTATGCGAGCATTGGGTTTTGGTACAAAATTGCAGCACATGATTTTTTGGCTTTATAGTGACAGTCAGGTGGCTTGTATACTGTCTGGGGATCTTTTTGAAGCTTAGACTCTTCGGTGTTCGATTCGGCAGGGTTGCCCACTTAGTGCCTTGCTTTATGCCATTGCCACCCATCCTATGCTGCAATATATGGATCATTTGGTTGCCATGGACATGCTTCATGGATTAGAAATTCCAGGGAGTGGTACTATGATTGCTCAGGCATATGCTGATGATTCCTTTTTTACTCCTCGGAATGCATGCTCTCTCTTTTAGCTGCTAGTCTTCATGTGAATTTTCAGAAGTCCAACTCTTGCCTCTGCTTTCTAAAGATTGGCATTCTCTTTTATGGTCGGGTGATATTGCAGCCCGTGCCCTCTACTCTGGATCTTGATTTGGGATTTGCTCATCCGATGCCCATCAGGCTGCATTTTGCCTCTTTTCCAACAGCATGTTATCGGTGCCGGTAGGTTGGTCATTTTGCACGTGCTTGCCCTTCGGCTTTCATGACCACTCCTCCTGCTCCTCCTTCAACTGTAAAGCTTACTCTTCCTTCTCCTCCGGTTTCCGCTAAGGCTTTACTCGATAAGCCTTCTTTTACTGCTCCGAAGCATTACTAGAGGAAGGTAGAAAAATCACAGGTTAATCTTTCTCTTGCTGAAGAAGTTCAGGATCCAACTCCCATTGAGCATCATCAGCCTCCTTCTCCTCTAGATATGGATGTGCCCCTTGCAGAGGGGATCATACAGGATGCTGCACATGCTCTTTCTCAGGTTGATCCTCGAAGTGAAGCTGAAATGCTGAGTCCTGCTTTATCAGATGCAGCTCTTTCGTCGGAGGATACAGATGTTGATCTAGCTCCTTTGCCTCTGATGCCTGTGCCAAAGTCTTCTTCTGTTCCGGATGCAAAAGTGTCTTTTTTACTAGAATTTTTTCATCCCATGTTACAACAGGTTTTTGACCCTGTGATTCAGAAATTTCGCGTACCAGTATCAAGAAGAATCACAAGGGAAAGAAAATCCGAAGAAGAGGCAGAAGGCAGGTCGGAGTAAAGAGGCTGTACAAAAGGTAGCATTAGGGCAGCAGGAGGCTGCGAAACAGGTACGGACAGCAAAGGACTGGAATCAAGAGGCGATGGGAGTAGTACAAATGCAGACGGATGTTGTACGGCAGAGTACCGAAAGTGGACAGGGGAGAAACCGGGCTGAGCAAACGAGGAAACATGTACGGCATAGTATGGGGACTGTACGGTGGAGAAATCAGGCTATATGGATGCTGAAATCCGTACAGCTAAAGGCAAATTTTGTACGGACGGGGGTGCAAGGAGGTATGAAAGAGGCAGAGGTGATGACAGAGTCGAGGCAAAGGGCTACGAGCAGGTGCGGAATCTAGAACAGCCTATACGGGCAAGGGGGAGGGTGGAGAGCTCTCCATCACACCCCCCCCCCCTTTTTTTTAGTGAAATCTTATATTTCTGTGTGGGAAACCTCAAAAGAGGTAAAAACCCACCAATAAGTACAAGGAAAAAATTTACAAGTAAAGCCTCAGAGCAAAAGTCATGAGGCAGCAGTCAAGTAAAAAGTTACATATCAAGCTGGAGGATTAGACACAGCATCCTCTAGCTTCAAATTATTGCTCTTAAAAACTGATGCAGTGATGAAACCACACCATCAATGACAGTCCCTTTTGCCTCTACTCCGACAGCTCCGGTCTCCTCTCCGTTCCCTGTGCTTTCCTTTTCTTCTCCCTCTCTTTACAGCTCTCCTTCTCCTATCCTTCAGTATGCTCGGAAGAAGAAAAGGGATTCTCTTTCTCCATCCCCTTTGGAAGGGGTGAAGGCTGCCAAATTCGATTCTTCTGCCTTTCCTTCTTCGCTTCAACAAGATCTCTTTCGTAAACTGTGTGCTGACTCAGTTACCTCATCTTCTGCTGCTGGATTTTCCTTACGAAAAACTCTTTCCCCTGAACCTTTTCTTCAGAGCATTTGCTAGGAACAACAACTTGGTGTTTGCCTTTATTTTATGGGAAGAATTATGACGGTGGCTTCTTTGCAAGCCTGGTCTTCCACTGCCGTGGGTGCTGGACAGATTACTTCTTTTGTGTTCATGGACAAGGGCTTTTATTTTGCACATTGTTGCTCACTTTGGGAGGAGTTCATGGAGCACGTCACTTTGCATTTGTCATGCCTTGGGATCTTTGATCCAGCGCGCTCCCTCCTCCACTACTGTTTGTTTGGGTTACTCTCAGAGACTTACTCATTCTGCTTCTTCAGCATGCCTCTTCTCTTGCAGCTCTACTTGGCCGTGTTCTTTTTATTCTGAAGCAGGATTTTCTGGTCGCAAGCAGAGATATTCGGGTATGTGTTCTTTGGGATATAGAGCAGCTCGTACCTTCATGCCTGGAATTGGATTTTGGATTTTCGCATCCTCTTCGGATTCCTCTTCGTTTTGCCTCCTTTCCCAATGCATGTTATAAATGTCGCCAACTTGGCCATTTTGCCGGAGCATGCCCTTCTTCTTCTTCTTCATCTCCTGCTCTACAGTAGCTTGTCAGATTTCTTGTGATCCGGTTTTTTTTTTGTTACTGCTTCGACGTCTGAAGATGTTATGACAGATTCTTCTTCCTTGCTGCAAAATTCTGCTATTATGCAAGAAGTGGAAGAGAATCTACAGTCTCCATCAGCTCCAGATACTGTTATTCCGGATGCAAATATTGTTATTCAGTTTCATGTTCCTTCCCCTGAGAAGCCTGTTGATATGCCGGCCCCTTTACAAAGCCTCTCAGTCTCGGATCCGGATGTTCCTTTTTCCTTGGAGTCTTTTCATCCTTGGTTGCAGCAGGTTTTTGACCTTGTGGTTCAGAAGTTTCGGCTGCCCGCTTATCTTAAGAAGAATCACAAGGGCAAAAAGCAACTCTGTTTTATTGATGGCACTGTCACTCCCTTGCATCAGTTTTTACAGGGCAATAGTTTGAAATTGGATGATGTTTTGTTGGAGTCTCCTCCAACTGATATGTAAAATTTTTACTTGGTTGCCTCATGAGTTTTTCTCTCTGAGGTTTTACTTGTAAATTTTCTCCTTGTACTTATTGGTGGGTTTTCACCTCTTTTGAGGTTTCCCACGCAGAAATAAAAGATTTCACTATATATAAAAAAAGTGTGTGTTAATTCAAAAGGGATCTCCTATGTGGCAGATGTCATTCATGATGATGGCAGTATTCTATCCTATCCTTTGGCTGCTGAAAAATATGGTTCAGGAATGCATTATCATCTTGTATGGCAAGTCATTACTCGGATGCTTCAGCCTTTTCAGCCAGTACCGCCTTTAGAAATTCAAGACATATACTCTCACACAAACAAATCCACACACCCACACATACTTAAGCATCCATTTATATAAAGTCTTCGTATTGAGTTTCACCTAATAATTGCTTGGAGAGGTTAGCACCTCTGGAAAAAATCATCCAATACCTAGCCTAACTTCTTGAAGGCCGGGATCATGTTCTTACGTCCAAAGTGATAGAAGGACCGGCTGAATGAGTAGCCATTTGCTAAGCTTGACGTGGAAGGCCAACTTGAATCCTTTAACAAAATTGTCAACGAGTGACCTGAGGGAAGCTTAGAACTAAAAAAATGAAGGGTTGTAAAGGGAGGGAAGGCATGGAGAAAGAATAAATGTGGGAGAGGGAGAGGTGGAGGGGAGAAGAGAGGAGGGGGTGGCAGGGGAATGCGAGGTTGCTTATGAGGGTTGTATGGGCATCTATACAGGCTATATAGGTGCTGTAGAGACTATACGTATGTGAGGGGTGGTTGTACTAAAAGTCTCCGGGACTCCCACTAAGAGTCACACCTGGGTCACATCATGGTCACCTTACCTAGTCGCATCGTGTCATGACTTGACATGACTTGGACATGACTTGACATGGACATGACTTGGACATGACTTGACCTGGACATGACTTGGGTATGACGGAAGCAATACATGACTGAAGAGTGCCAAACCTCAACCTCGATCCACCATGGTCAAAGTTGATCAGAGGGAAGTACTGGCGCAATGGTACACTGGATACACCTGTTGGTGCACATGGGAAGCAGTCTAGCTGGCGCAATGGTGCACGGGGTACACCTATTGGTGCACATGGGAAGCAGTCCAGCAGAGTGCACAGGTGCACAGGCGGTACTTGGTGCACAGGGGAAGCAGTCCAACAGTTAAGAGGTATAGGTGGTGCACCAACCCTCGCAACCAACTAGTGTCAAGAGCGCATGGAATAGACAGGAGAACACATGGAGCACGGGATTCACTAACCCAGAACATGCTGGAGTGTTGCGGAAGCCATCAAGGGTAGAGCGGCCCACAAATGGTTGAATGGCTAAGGATGGCTAAGGATGCAAGAAGACATCCAATAGGAAGAAGGAAAGGATATTGGCAGCGGGGGGTGGAGTAGAGGAGGAGAAGGTGAAGAGGGGGAAAGGGGAGAGGGGAAAGGACATTCTGGCAGGGGCAGGAGGTATGAGTGAAGGAGTGAGAGGCTAGAGTCAAGAGCTCGCCTCGTGTATATCTTCTCCGGGTGTATCAGTCATCTTGCTTTCTAATGAATTATGCTACTCCCCATCCTGCTCGCTACTCTAAAATCTCTTTCCGTTGTGTTCTCCTCCCCTCCTCTCCCTTCACCTGGTACAACGGACCTGTGTCATGTGGTTGAAGTTCTTTGCCGTTCATGTCGAGGGTTGGCTTTTATGATGTTGTTCCGCTTTGGTCTTCTTCTTGCTCACATCACTTCAGCACTTGTACCTCTTGCACATAGTTGACACCATCGACTAGCACTCGCCTACGTACCATCAGTGACACTTATGGCATGTCTTACTCACTTCTCGCACCAGTGGCCCTAGGCCTCTGGTAATACTTCCGGAAGTGTTAGGAACCCCCCCCTCAAATAGTTTATGGCAATCACGGTGGGACACTGCTGGTGATGAGTAGCACAAGTGGAGTGGTGATCCAGGGTCCTAGAGAGAGGTCTTATGCCGAGTAGTTCTGAAACATTTGAAGGAGCTAGCAAGAGAACTAGGAGGTACTTGAGGAGAGTGGAGAAAAGACTTCCAGCAGACCAAACGCGGTACAAGAAGCATTACGTGCGACGTAAGTTTGCGAAGTCCTCAACTCGAGCACAAAGTGAGCCCATTGGAGCAGTAGCCAAAGCAAGTAACTTCATCGACACTCTCATTGACTTGGATCAACAGGAACCCTGGTGGTCAGATCCCGACTCCAGAGAAGAAGTGCAAAGCGGAGAACAGGTGAAAGAAGAGGTTACGAAGGACGAGGGCTCCTCAGGGACTCATCAAGGTCAAGGCAGCACCTCTCCTTCTCTTGTAATAATGTCTTCATCAACCACCTCTTCTGCCGGAAAGGTGACTCCATCTACTCCTGCCTCGTCTGGACAAGCTGCTACCTCATCTATTATGCATAGCTCCGGGCTCCTAGCTAATCCTTCTTTCACATCTATCCCACTGGGGGGTACTTTTACTCCGGCCATACCTTTACCTGCCATGATAGTTTCATCTCCCTTTCCATCCACACCCGTACTGCCTTTTCTACCACCACCCCCCTTCCTTGCTGCCTACTCATCCATGACTTCAACTCCGTCCCTCTCTTTCCCAAATGCTCTCTCATCCTCCTTGACCCCCACATCTTCTATGTTCGCACCCTTTCCCTCTGCAACACCGAGACCCTCCACGTATACAAGACCATCTGTGTACACTTCCTCAATGGCAACATCAGTAGTGACTTCCCCATTGTGGTCTTCCACAGGAGGTGTTGTCACTGTAGTCTCCTCCTCTGGAGCACCCACACTCATTACCGCTCCATCAAGACTCCCTCCAACTCTTGCATCTGCTTCAGCCTCTCCGGTGGGGATGGCCATTCTCAGTCCTGCAGACAGAGCTAGACTTCTCAAGCTACTGAACAAGGTCCATGTGAAGACTCAAAAGTTCAAAGGCCACCTCCATGAGGATGCGGAGGCTCATGTGACGAAATTCCTCACAACATGTAGAGCTAAAGGTGTGGAGAATGAGCATGCGTTCCTTCAAATCTTCCCCTCGTCATTGGAGGATGCCGCCGATGTATGGTACAGTCAATTTCCCCCTGACCACTTCCAAACGTGGACAGACCTAAGGGAGGAATTCTTACGCACTTTCAAGTTGGAAAAATTCAAACACATGATTGTCCAAGAGTTCCACTGATACCATGAAGCCTGGCGAAAGTATCTCAGAGATGTACACAAGGATGAGGGTCTTGGCCGCGAAGATGTCGGTGCCACCCAATGACGTCGTCATGAAGGGGTGGTTTTTGAAGGCTTTACCCTCCACCATTGCTATAAGGCTGGTTGACAAACTCCCTGAGCATGCCTCACTACAAGAATTCGTGAGGGAAGCGGTGAAGATGGAACGGTCCCAGTTAAGTTTCGCCTCAACACCCACCCAGACCACCCAACTTCCGAGAAAAGAGGGCTCACAGACATGGCAGCAACTCAAGAAGGAATTAGACGAAATCAAAGAAGGTCTGAAAGACAGAACAAAAGTGGATGGACCGTCACCCTTTGAAGCTCAGATAAGAAGTGGTTTCTGGTGCACCGGCTGCAAGGGTTCTGGCCATGGCTACTGGGAATGTCCATCGAAGCGTAAGGTACCCACCCCGACCTCCTTTTGCACATTTTGTGAAATTCATGGACATGATGCCTCCGAGTGTAGGTATCTTAAGGGGTTGAAGAAGCTTCTACCGGAGTATCCAATTAGAGAACCACTGGTGGCTACAATCAACAAAGCTGCACCGACCACTTCAGGGTCAATACCCCTAGCTTCAGCCCCTGTGAAGGCACCTGAACCACCCACCCATCCTATCATTCCACCTCCACTACTTCCTAATCCTCCTTTGCTCCAAGCTCCTACTCCTAGTGAATTTGGGGCTCCATACTTCTATCCTCCGCCCTACTATGCACAGTATCAACCACCTATGTCAGGGGGTGGATATGGACCCCCTTATATCCGGGGTCGATGGAGTGGGTTCCGAGGTGGACATGGAGGCAAAGGTACCAACTTTCACATGCCCATCAGTGCTTTAGATGTGGCAAGTACGGCCATTACCAAGATGATTGTACACAACCATTCGGGGGACCCTCTTGTACACAGTGCAACACAAATGACCACTACACCAGAGATTGTCCCAATGGCAAAAGGGGGGAGGGTGACAAACCCCATTTGATTGATGCAGTGTTGGGAGCTGTGACTAGGTCACAAACGAAGGGTGACAGTAGTAAGGATGACTCAACATCAATCTCGGAGGCCTCATCACCAACTAATACCAGCTCAGTCACTAGAGGAGCATCCCCACCTCCTTCCTCCAAGGTGGACAGTGGGCACAGGAATGCATTACCCTTATCCTCTCATGTAACTGGATTAGAAAGAACCCGAAGGGCCCCACAGTCATCAAGACCTATCAATAGCTCTAAAACTACATCAACTCCAAGTGAGCAATCTATGCCTTCAAGGTACCAGGAGGTGGTCAGGAGTGTCACCAAAGATCTTCAATCTCGTTCTGAAGATGAAGACGTCACACCTCAGTTCCCTTCCCGCAAGTCCAGAATAGTGAGGTTTGCAACGTAAGTGACAACTTTAGGGCAAAAACGTGAGGAGTCACAGGCAAGCCCATCCACTTTCCACTCAGGAAGCACAATGAAGCAAGAAAAGGAAAAAGGGGTGAAGCCTAGTAGTGCCCAAGAAAAGGGGAAAAGGGTGATGGGAGAGTCACCATAGGAAACATTGATTGAGAATCCAGAGGCACCTCCTCTCCCTCGCGTGAGCTTCGACCCTCGGCCAGAAGCTCGGCGGATGAAGGCACAAAAGGTAACTGTTACTGTCCAGCCTTATTCTTTGATGGATGACTTGATGGATTTTAGGCCCAATATCACCTTACGACAACTCTGTCAATTGTCTCCACATATCAAGCATCAAACTATTGCATTCTTGAATCGCATGCTAGGAGGGCACCAAAGGGGATTTGTTCAGGGTGGGCCCACACCAGAGACGGTAACAGTTCAAGATGGAGTAACACTAGACAATTGCTCAGCCTATACTGCCCTCACATGTGAACAAAGTCCCAAGCTCGCAGTGGAGATCAATGGGGTGGAGCTGAAAGATGTTTTCTTGGATGGTGGGGCAGCAGTGAACATCATGCCGAAAGGTACTCTTCAATAACTGGGTTTGAAATTGACAACCGACATACATTTTCAAGTGCGCATGGCGGATCAACGCAAGGTGAAGCCTATGGGGGCTGTCAAAGGTGTACACATGAAGATTGGGGGAGTTACATTCCTGTCCAATTTTATCATACTTAATATGACGGAGGGTGAGCAGACTTATCCTCTACTTCTCGGTAGACCACGGTTACGCTCAGCAAAGGCCATTCAAGATTGGTCAAGTGATGAAGTTCGACTGCCTTTGGGATCCACATCCTTAGAAATAGACATGGTTACTAGAAGGGCTCGTCACCGACTTGTGGAACTTGGGGAAGAGGATTTTGAAGAAGGAGTGGAAGAGGAGCGATGGGCACTTGGGGATTGGCCCCTACAGAAAGAAGAGCTGGCCTATGTGGAGGACTCACCCTTCCCAGGTGAAACCTATGTAATAGCAGCACGAGATGATGGTGAGAGCTTGACGTACTTGTTGGAACATGCTGGACCAGATGAGGAAGAAGCTGTCATCTTGGATTGGATGGGGGCCCTGGGATCCTTAGCCATCAACATGGTGGAGTTGTGTCCAGAAGAGGATCCTGAAGCCCATCTTGGTACTTCACGGAGTGCGCAAGAGGTGAGCCAAGAAGCCTCTCCACCACCTCGTTTGGCTGATCTCATGTATGAACGGATGCCTTTTGGTCTTCTTAATAATCCCCACATGTATCAGCGAATGATGACCACAAGTACCAGACCAAGTGGTGGGGAGGCCAAAGGGTGATTCAAAGACAAGACCATGAAGCAGCAATGGAAGCAATGGAGGCACACGACATGGATGCCTCACACCAAGAAAAAGACCATGGGGTCACAACAGAGGAGGAAGAGGATGCTATACAAGAAGATGATGAGCTGGCGGAGCATAATGATGGTACTGAAGAGGACACTCATGAATCTCTGGAAGAAGAGGATGACCACATAGATGATGGGCTGACTGAGCACAATGATGGTATTGGAGAAGAGACTCATGGATCTGCGGAAGAAGAGGATGACCACCTACTTACTGCTGTCACTCAAAGGCAAGCGGTGCCGGAAATGACTCTTGGAAGGGTTATTGAATCCATTGACCAACCTAGGAGGGGTCAAGAGACTGGACAACTTGAAGGAGCCGTCCACATTCACACTGGAGTCTGGAACTTCAGACCTTCAAGGCAAGCCCACAGCATACAGGGACAAGAAGATGTCACGGACCTTGTTCTACTCGACTTATACATGTCAGAAGCTGACCCCCCAATGACACAGAAGGTTCCCGAAACTACATACGAGGTGGTTGGACTACCATACAGAGGAATGCTCAAGCAAGCACAAAAAGGAAAAAAGAGAATGGGCCCAAGTGCTGCCTCTACATCTCAATCATTTCCAGAAGACACCCAACCAACCTATCCGAGCTCTTGGATGAAGTAGTGGGGGGTTTTTCTCTCGATGATTCTCCTGCGCACCCAGCAGTGGGAGCAGCAAAACCGAACAACTCCACATCAGGAAACATACCTCAGGTTGACCATGCCAGGGATTGGAGGTATCTTAACATTGGGACAACCACGACATCTTAAGGTAGCCAGTCGGGTCTGGGAACATGACTATCTCCTTGCTGCATTGTCTGATTTTTTTCAAGAGTATGTCGATGTCTTTGCCTGGTCTTATAAGGATTTAAAGGGAGTACCCACTGAGTTCATGGAGCATCGCATCGATCTATATCCGGAAGCAGACCCGATGATCAGGGGACCATATCGCATGAATCCTAACTATGGCAAGGGTGTCCATGCTGATATTCAAAAGATGGAGCAAGCAGAGTTAATCTACCCTGTTGACTACTCCGAATGGCTTAGTGGCATTGTAGTGGTGCCCAAAAGAGAGACTGGCAAACTCCGAGTTTGTGTTGATTATAGGAGTTTGAATACCGCCACACGTCGGGATAGGTTTCCTTTCCCCTTCACTGACGAGGTGCTAGAAACCGTAGCTGGTCATGCTCTCTACTCCTTCATGGATGGATACACTGGGTATAACCAGGTTCGGGTGCGAGAGCAAGATTAGTTAAAGACTACCTTCGTCACCCAATGGGGAACTTATGCTTACCGGATCATGCCTTTTGGTCTATGCAATGCACCGGCCACGTTTCAACGTCTTGTCACCAAACTCTTCCAAGAGAACATCGGAAAGTTTCTTGAGGTATTCTTGGATGACTTCTCTGTGTTCAATGGTAAGAATGCTTCTCACCTCGAACCTGCTATTCAGACTGATCACATGAGTAAGTTGAGGTGGGTTTTTGATAAGTGCAGAGAAGCTAGGTTGTGCTTGAATCCGGACCAATGTTTCTTCCTCGCCTTGCGAGGGGTTCTCCTTGGCCACATCGTCTCGGCTAAGGGAATGACCACAGACCCAGCAAAGGTGAAGTGATATTGACCTTGCCTATTCCTGGCACACCCAGAGAAGTCAAGTCTTTTTTGGGACATGTGGGTTATTATAGAAGATTCATTAGGTCCTATGTCGACATAGCAGGGGCGTTGATGGAACTCCTTCGGCAGGAGCAGTCCTTCAACTGGTCAGCACCTCAACAACTGGCGTTTGACAACCTCAAGGATCGTCTAGTAAAGGCACCCATCTTGCGGCAACCTCAATGGGATGCATTTTTCATGTGCATGTAGATGCAAGTGGCTGGCGATTGGGGCGATTTTGGCCCAACCAGATGAAGAGCACAAACTCGACCTACCTGTGTACTTCGCAAGCAGACAACTCAACGGAGCAGAAAGAAACTATAGCACCACTGAACGCGAGGGCTTGGGCATGGTCTATGCCATGACAAAGTATCGGCACTATCTCTTGGGCAGTAAGTTTATCATCATTACTGATCATCAAGCTCTCAAATACTTACTGAACAAACCAACGCTTGGGGGGAGAGTGAGCAGGTGGAGTCTTCTATTTCAAGAGTTTGACTTTGACATCCTAGTGAGAGGAGGCCGATTGCATCAACCAGCAGACCACTTGTCAAGGATCTCTTCAATGAAGCAGCCATAGGAGTTGATGATGACCTTCCAGATGCGGCCTCTTCCGTGTCAGTGCCACAGTACCAAAAGATGATTGCATGTTTGCTGTGGACTACTTTCCCCCATGGTATGCAAACATTGTACACTTGTTGTGTACACTTGTTGTCTACAGGGGAGTTCCCCAAAGGGTTAACTCCAGCACAAAAGCGGAGGCAGATTGTTCAGGCTGCTCCTTTCAAACTGATCGCGGGTCAGCTGTACAAGTTGGGCAAGGACCACATTTTAAGGAGGTGCGTGCTCCCTCATAAAACACAAGCCATCCTTTAGGAGGCTCACTCAGGAATGGGGGGAGGTCATATGGCACCAGAGGCCACTGCTAGAAAGATAATGCGCTCTGGGTTGTGGTGGCCAAAGCTATTCCAAGACTGCTATGCTTATGTGCGCCGCTGCAACTCATGTCAAAGAGGGGGGCCGAAGCCTACCTGATGGAAGTACCTTCCCCTTCAGCCATCCAGCCCTGTACCACCCTTCTATAGATGGGGATTGGATTTTGTTGGACCCATCTCTCCTGCAACTCGAAGAGGGAACAAGTATGCTCTGATTGCTACTGATTATGGCACTAAATGGGTGGAGGCTAAGGCCGCGAAGACCTGCACTGCTCAAGTTGTGGCCTCATTCTTGTATGATCAAATCATTTCTAGGTTTGGATGTCCTGTGGAATTGATGAGTGACAGAGGTACCCACTTTCTCAATGATGTCATTACTGACCTCATCACCCAACTGCATATTGTTCACAAGACCTCTAGTTCATACTACCCTCGAGCTCCAATCGGACCATGTCTCATATTGTGGCTCGGTTATGCTTTCATTCCTTGGCAGATTGGGATATTCTACTACCAGCCGCTCTTTTTGCTTACAGAACAGCATACAAGGCTAGCACTAGATATTCACCATTCCAGCTAGTTTACGGCTTGGAGGCGGTTATGCCCTATGAGTTCCACATGAAGACCACTAGGGTCATGGCAGAGTGGATGATAACTTGGAGGCATGTACACTTGAGAGATTATGGGATCTTGAAGCCTTGGATGAACATCGTCGTGAAGCGATCCTTGGTCAGGAAGTCTGGCAAAGAAGGCAGAAAGCATGGCATGACAGAAATCTCAAGAAGAGGGAATTCCAAGTTGGCAGCTTGGTCTTGTTATATTCCAGTAAGTTCCTGAAGCATAAACCCAAATTTGTCAGTGGCTGGACAGGGCCCTTCTTTATCACAAGGATTATTCCCAGTGGAGGGGTTTATTTGGCCACCTTGGAGGGCAAGAAGTTACCAGCACCTGTAAATGGCTCATGGGTAACGAAGTATCATCCACATTGACTCTCTCTCTTTGGATAAGGATTTCCATTCCTATTAGTTGAATTTTTATTTATTCAAAAAAAAAAAACAATGTATTCCCTTTCCTAACCCTGTCAAGCTTCTACTGTCTGCCCAGTTGCGCTCTTTGGTGGGAGATCAATAAAAACTGAGTTTCTCCTTCTCTGGCAAGACGGAAACAGCCCTTGCCTTCTCTGGCACACACTTCTCCTTAATCTCTCTTCACCCCTGTCACTTAGGTTGAACCTCTGTTCACCCATCTTCACCTCCAGGTCACCCTGTTCACTCCTAGGTCACCCCACCCCTGTTCACTCCTAGGTCACCCCACCCTGTTCACTCCTAGGTCACCCCTGTTCACTCCTATGTCACCTCCCCATGTTCACCTCTCTGTCACCCATGTTCACCTCTAGGTCACCCCTGTTCACTCCTAGGTCACCCCTGTTCACTCCTATGCCACCTCCCCATGTTCACCTCTAGGTCACCCATGTTCACCTCCAAATCACCCCTGTTCACTCCTAGGTCACCCCTGTTCACTCCTATGTCACCTCCCCATGTTCACCTCTCTATCACCCCTGTTCACCTCTAGGTCACCCCTGTTCACTCCTAGGTCACCCCTGTTCACTCCTATGTCACCTTCCCATGTTCACCTTTGTGTCACCCCTGTTCACCTCTAGGTCACCCCTGTTTCACCCCTGTTTACCTCTAGGTCACACCTGTTCACTCCTATGTCACCTCCCCATGTTCACCTCTAGGTCACACATGTTCACCACCAAATCACCCCTGTTGACTCCTAGGTCACCCCTGTTCACTCCTATGTCACCTCCCCATGTCCACTTCTCTGTCACCTATGTTCACCTCTAGGTCACCCCGTTCACTCCTAGGTCACCCTTGTTCACTCCTATGTCACCTTCCTATGTTCACCTTTGTGTCACCCGTGTTCACCTCTGTTCACCTCTAGGTCACACCTGTTCACTCCTATGTCACCCCTGTTCACTCCTATGTCACCTCCCCATGTTCACCTCTCTATCACCCATGTTCACCTCTAGGTCACCCCTTTTGACCTCTAGGTCACCCCTGTTCACTCCTATGTCACCTCCCCATGTTCACCTTTTTGTCACCCATGTTCACCCCATGTTCACCTCTCTGTCACCCATGTTCACCTCTAGGTCACCCTTGTTCACCTCTAGGTCACCCCTGTTCACCTCCAAGTCACCCCTGTTCACTCGTAGGTCACCCCTGTTCACTCCTATGTCACCTCCCCATGTTCAACTCTAGGTCACCCATGTTCACCTCCAAGTCACCCCTATTCACTCCTAGGTCACCCCTGTTCACGCCTGTCACCTCCCCATGTTCACCTCTAGGTCACCCCTGTTCACCTCAAGTCACCCCTGTTCACTCCTAGGTCACCCTGTTCACTCCTAGGTCACCCTGTTCACTCCTATGTCACCTTCCCATCTTCACCTCTGTGTCACCCCTGTTCACCTCTAGGTCACCCCTGTTTACCTCTAGGTCACACCTGTTCACTCCTATGTCACCCCTGTTCACTCCTATGTCACCTCCCCATGTTCATCTCTCTGTCACCCATGTTCACCTCTAGGTCACCCCTGTTCACCTCTAGGTCACCCCCTATGTCACCCCTGTTCACTACTATGTCACCTCCCCATGTTCACCTCTCTGTCACCCCCATTCACCTCTAGGTCACCCCCGTTCACCTCTAGGTCACCGCTGTTCACCTCCGAGTCACCCCTGTTCACTCCTAGGTCAGCCCTGTTCACTCTTATGTCACCCCTGTTCACTCCTATGTCACCTCCCCATGTTCACCTCTCTGTCACCCCTGTTCACCTCTAGGTCACCCTTGTTCACCTCTAGGGCACCCCTATTCACTCCTATGTCACCTCCCCATGTTCACCTCTTTGTCACCCATGTTCACCCCTGTGTCACCCATGTTCACCTCTAGGTCACCCCTGTTCACCTCTAGGTCACACCTCTTCACTCCTATGTCACCCCTGTTCACTCCTATGTCACCTCCTCATGTTCACCTCTATGTCACCCCTGTTCACCTCTAGGTCACCCCTGTTCACCTCCAAGTCACCCCTGTTCACTCCTAGGTCACCCCGGTTCACTCCTATGTCACCCCTGTTTACTCCTATGTCACCTCCCCATGTTCACCTTTCTGTCACCCCTGTTCACCTGTAGGTCACCCCTATTCACCTCTAGGTCACCCCTATTCACTCCTATGTCACCTCCCCATGTTCACCTCTTTGTCACCTATGTTCACCCCATGTTTACCTCTGTGTCACCCATGTTCACCTCTAAATTACCCCTGTTCACCTCTAGGTCACCCTGTTCACCTCCAAGTCACCCCTGTTCAGTCCTAGGTCACCCCTGTTCACTCCTATGTCACCTCCCCATGTTCAGCTCTAGGTCACCCATGTTCACCTCCAAGTCACCCCTGTTCACTCCTAGGTCACCCCTGTTCACTCCTATGTCACCTCCCCATGTTCACCTCTAGGTCACCCATGTTCACCTCCAAGTCACCCCTGTTCACTCCTAGGCCTATGTCACCTTCCCATGTTCACCTTTGTGTCATCTTTGTTCACCTCTAGGTCACCCCTATTCACCTCTAGGTCACACCTATTCACTCCTATGTCACCCCTGTTCACTCCTATGTCACCTCCCCATGTTCACCTCTAGGTCACCCATGTTCACCTCCAAGTCACCCATGTTCACTCCTAGGTCACCCTTGTTCACTCCTATGTCACCTCCCCATGTTCACCTCTAGGTCACCCATGTTCACCTCCAAGTCACCTCTGTTGACTCCTAGGTCACCCCTATTCACTCCTATGTCTCCTTCCCATGTTCACCTCTCTGTCACCCCTGTTCACCTCTAGGTCACCCCTGTTCACCTCTAGGTCACACCTGTTCACTCCTATGTCACCCCTGTTTACTTCTATGTCACCTCCCCATGTTCACCTCTCTGTCACCCATGTTCACCTCTAGGTCACCCCTATTCACCTCTAGGTCACCCCTGTTCACTCCTATGTCACCTCCCCATGTTCACCTCTTTGTCACCCATGTTCATCTCATGTTCACCTCTTTGTCACCCATGTTCATCTCATGTTCACCTCTGTGTCACCCATGTTCACCTCTAGGTCACCCCTGTTCACTCCTATGTCACCTCCCCATGTTGACCTCTCTTGTCACCCATGTTCACTCCTAGTTCACCCCTAGTTCACCTATGTTCCCTCCTATGTCATCCCTCCCATGTTCACCTCTGTGTGACCCCATATTCACTTTTCTATCATCCTTGTTCACAACAATGTCACCCCTTGTTCATACTAAGTTCACCCACCCTTGGTTATTCCTTGTCCAACCCTGTCCACCATGGGACCCTTCTAGAATAGTCATCCTTCCATCTTTGTCACCCCTGTTCACTCCTATGTCACCTCCCCATGTTCACCTCTTTGTCACCCATGTTCATCTCATGTTCACCTCTGTGTCACCCATGTTTACCTCTAGGTCACCCCTGTTCACTCCTATGTGACCCATGTTCACTCCTATGTCACCTCCCCATGTTCACCTCTCTGTCACCCATGTTCACGTCTAGGTCACTCCTATTGACCTCTAGGTCACCCCTGTTCACTCCTATGTCACCTCCCCATGTTCACCTCTTTGTCGACCATGTTCACCCCATGTTCACCTTTGTGTCACCCATGTTCACCTCTAGGTCAACCCTGTTCAGCTCTAGGTCACCCCTGTTCACTCCTATGTCACCTCCCCATGTTGACCTCTCTTGTCACCCATGTTCACTCCTAGTTCACCCCTAGTTCACCTATGTTCCCTCCTATGTCATCCCTCCCATGTTCACCTCTGTGTGACCCCATATTCACTTTTCTGTCATCCCTGTTCACACCAATGTCACCCCTTGTTCATACTAAGTTCACCCACCCTTGGTTATTCCTTGTCCAACCCTATCCACCATGGGACCCTTCTAGAATAGTCATCCTTCCATCTCTCAAGTCGTAGAATATTCAAATTATCCACTCAAATAATACCACTTGTGCACATCGCTTTTTCTCTCACCTCCCACCTCCCACCAGGGCTATATTTAGCTGCCAAATTCAGCATAGGTCCTTCATCTCACCTCCCAATTCCCACCTCCCACCAGGGCTATATTTAGCCGCCAAATTCAGCGTAGGTCCTTCATCTCACCTCCCAATTCCCACCAGTGCTATATTTAGCACTTGGTTAAACTCAGCATAGATCCTAGGGATTAGCTCATCCATCGCATCTTACAGCCCACTCATGCTATTTTTGGCTTACCTTCCTAAATTTGGCTCTCTTTGGTTGTGTCTTCGTGGCTGTCCCCCTCCAACGAAACCATGCGCAGCAAGCAAATCGTCCCTCTTGCTGGCATGACTTCTTCTCAGCTCCCTCCCCTTCAGCGAATTCTCCGGCAGCAGCCCCTCCATCAACAATAGGAGCCCCCCCCCCTTCATCAGCGAATTCTCCTGCAGCAGCCCCTCCATCAACGATAGCAGCCCCCCCCTCCATCAGTGAATTCTCCTGCAGCAGCTCCCTCCATCAGCAATAGCAGCCACTCAGCACACATCTCACTCGGCAACCCCGTTCCACCATCTTGCCTTGGAACATATCTTCTCCTCGTGGCAGCCCTTGCCTTGGATCGCAACTCCATCTCAGTAGCCCTCTTGCTTGCACGCAGCTCTCCCTGCTCCACCATCTTGCCTTGGATCGCATCTCCACCTCCTGGCAGCCCCTCTTCTAGTGAATTGTGCCAGCTTCCTGCTCCCTGCCCACCTCCACATCCTGTGCCATCTCCACTCTCTGCGCCACCCTGGGCCATCTCCAACCCACTACGCCACCTCTCTTGTTCCACTTTGCGCCACCTCTCCATTGTGTTCCATCTTTTCCAGCTCCATCTCTCTCCTCTTGCGTTCTCCTTGACTCCATCTCCTTGCAGTCACCCTGGTTGCTAATCCCCTTCTCAGCAGACCTCGTCATCAGCTCCCCTCCTCACTATCACCTCGCCAACGTTCCTTCTTGGACCTTGTCATCGACTCCCCTCCTCGTTATCACCTGGCCAACTTCCTTCTTGCCTGGTCATCAGCCCCCCTTCCTTTCCTACTTCCTTTCTAGCCTCGTCATCAGCTCACCTTCCTGCTTCAGCTTCCCTTCCTGTCATCATCTCACTTCTACTTCGTCATCAGCTCCCCTTCCTTTCCTGCTTCCTTTCTAGCCTCGTCGTCAGCTCACCTTCCTGCTTCAGCTCACCTTCCTGCTTCAGCTCCCCTTCCTCTCATCATCTCACTTCTACTTCGTCATCACCTCCCCTTCCTTTCCTGCTTCTTTTCTAGCCTCATCATCAGCTCACCTTCCTGCTTCAGCTCCCCTTCTTGTCCTCATCTCACTTCCTACTTCGTCATCAGTTCCCTTTCCTTTCCTGACCTTCCTGTCATCAGCTCACCTCCTGCTTCGACATCAGCTTCCCTCCTTTTCCTGCTTCCCTTCTTGCCTCGTCATCAGCTCACCTTCCTGCTTTGTCATCACTCACCTTCTTGTTTCGTCATCAGCTCTGCTTCCTGCTTCGTCATTAGCTTCTACTTCACATCTTGTTTCTCCTACTTCACATCTTGTTTCTCCTTCATGCTCAAGAAGAAGCCCAAGTATAAGCCACGGTTGCCCAGAGATAAGCTCTTCACCCCTTTCTATATTGCCATGATGTCTCAGGTAGCCTCTGCAGTGCACATGACCTCACCCATGCCTACAACCTCTACAGCAGGGCTGACTACATCAGCCAAGCCGACTTCATCAGCAGAGCTAACTTCATCAGCAAGGCCAACTTCATCAGTAGGGCCAACTTCATTAGCAGGGCCGACTTCATCAGTGATGCATCCATATCTTGGTCCGGACATCACTATCATCTCGGATGGAGAGCCACCGCAATCAAGACAGTAGCGGGAGGTTCTTTCCCACTCTCAGAGCTCCAGTGCCTCTTCTTCCGACCATGGGGGCTCAGATTACACCCCCTCTGCACAGAGACCACATTCAGAACGGTCGGGTGGGCCAACAGAGATACAGAGCCCTTCGATAACCACCCCTCCTCTCTCCCACATTCGGGTTATGTTTAAACCTCTTCTGGATCCAAACCTCAAACTATCCTCGGTGTTGACATCTTCAGAGATCCAGACCCTTTGTCTAACTGAGTTCGACAAGGTCATCTTCCCTCCTGTGGATGTGGAACTGTGTACAGAATTCATCAGATCTTATGACTCTATCATAGACACTTTTGAGTTCATGGGCTCCACGCAGCTTCTCACACCCAATTTGGTCTCACAGTACATGGGGCTCCCTGCTCTCCCTATTCAGCCTCCTCCTGACGATTCACCACATCTGCTTTCATTTCTTTCACAGTGCAAACCCAACAGAAGGAGATATGATTGCAAAAAGGTTTTGGAAGGTGGAAGCAGAGAAGCAGTGATCACTCGCTACTTCTTCACTCGCTTCTATTCAGCACCTAGGCATTACTACATCACGAAAGGTATCCGTCCTGCTCTCAATGCTCTCGTCACCATCACTCAGTATGATTTTGCATCCCTCTTCTATTCAACATTCCGGGCCACTGTTCGAAATCGCACACGCACAGGCACACACACATGTACTTGTGGACCTCACCTCACCTACCTCTTGCACCAGTGGCGGGCTGCAACACCTGTACTTTTTCCTCCACCTTCACATACTTCATCTTCTCCTCACCGTCCACCTTTCGCCCCTATGGTTCCCCACTTGAGATAAGCTCCACTGGCTCTTAGTGCGGCCCCAGCATCCTCTGCCTCTGCTGCATCAGGCTCTGTCCCCGCTTCCTCTCCAGTCTCCATACCCACTCTTGCTCCACCCACATCTGCAGCACAGGTTTCTGAGCCATCCCCTCTTG
The DNA here is from genome assembly GCF_047967505.1 of Dipteris shenzhenensis. Lineage (NCBI taxonomy): Eukaryota > Viridiplantae > Streptophyta > Polypodiopsida > Gleicheniales > Dipteridaceae > Dipteris > Dipteris shenzhenensis. The sequence continues at coordinate 10,275,630 of NC_141609.1, read as the reverse complement.
GACCAGCCTCTGGAGCTTTGTCATCCGTTGCTCATGCAGGAGTTGCCTCTCCATCCATCCCCTTCGAGGCAGATTTTGATTTCCCTGATGATGTTCTTTTAGTCACTCCCCTGCCCCTCCTCAGGTCTCACCCACCATGGCATGACATTACCACTTACCTCCCCCGCAGTCATGACCATTCCCCCTCCGATCATCTCATCATGGTCAGTAGGGTGCAAAGATACGGACATTGGTCCCACAACTCAGGGGGATCCATCGACAGAAGTTATGGCAGCAGGGACCTCTGCCTTGGGATCTCGTGGTGGAGAGGCCGAGTATGGAGGCTGCTGAACAAGACCTACTGGAAACTCAACCTGGCGAGGTTATTTTTGCTGGGGGTAAGATACCTTTTCAAGCTGATTGTCCTCCATTTCCTCAGAATGATATGTTGGATATCTACTTCGCATCCTCCTCAGGAGATCTATTCACCCATGAGGCCCAGATAGAGGAACAGAGCCAGGAACACAAACGGCTGCTGTATGCATTAAAGCGGAAGCGGTCTCCTGTTTGCATGGAGAAGGAGGACCTGGACCAAATTTTCACACTTCCCTTGCAAGAGACAATCGCTTCCAACAAGAAAGCATCCCGAACTCCAAGTTGTTACCTAGACATCGACACACTGGCTCCAGTGGCAGCTCTCGAGGACCCAGAGCAAGAAGGGATGAAAGCAGCCTTCGAGGAATATGGCGAACTCATTGACATGGCTGACCGAATGACCTATTGGGACAGGTATGCATGGGCTAAAAGATCCCTTCATATGGCTCAGTGCATTATAGTTGATAGCTTCATTCAGATGGGTGCCTCCCTCTTTAATACTACGGGTTAGGTTTGCAAGCTTCTGTCACAGAAGCAACACCTCCGCTTGGAACATGAGAAGCTGGTAGCCAGCGTGCATAAAGAATGGGATACAACATTACAGGTGAAAGAAGCGGAGTGGGAAGTTGTGTGGAAAACTCAACAAGACGAGTTTCAGCAGTGTCTTGCGGCGAAGGAGGCAAAATGGACAGCCAGCAAGAAAGTTTTGGAGGACAATCATTCAGCCCAACAGCTAAGATCCAGAGGGAGCTTGCAGCCCTACAGGACAGATACACCTCACTGGCAGAGGACAAGCATACTGTGGATCAATAGGTGGAGGTGGTGCAGAGTCAGATGAAGCAGATTCTCGAGGAGGACCGTCTCCAAGTTTCACATTCCAAGTTGCAGGACGAGTTCCATGGGCTGCAAGCTGAAAATGCTGCTCTCAAATCTCGATGTGATCATTACACGTTTGGCTACCATAGATATAAATCCAAATACGAGGACATCTGCAACCTCATGGACACAGTTGAGGAAGAGGCAAAGACCAGCCCAACAACATCAGCACACCCACCACACCCACGCTCTGTACATTTGGATTCTACAGTTCTCATGTAAATAAAGGAATTTTGGAGTTGTATGGCCATGAGCCAGTTTTATTTCAGTTTTACAGTTGTAAGGCCATGAGCCCTTTCTTTTCAGTTTCGGGATGTCAGCCACAAGGTCACTTTCTTATTTGTAATTTATACTTAACTTTCTCTCACACGGACCCTCAGTCATTCACCGGGATGGTGAATGATAGTGGCGGGGGATCTGTTGTACTCAAAGTCTCCAGGACTCCCACCAAGAGTCACACCTGGGTCACATCATGGTCACCTTACCTAGTCGCATCGTGTCATGACTTGACATGACTTGGACATGACATGACATGGACATGACTTGGACATGACTTGACCTGGACATGACTTGGGTATGACGGAAGCAATACATGACTGAAGAGTGCCAAACCTCAACCTCGACCCACCATGGTCAAAGTTGATCAGAGGGAAGTACTGGCGCAATGGTACACGGGATATACATGTTGGTGCACATGGGAAGCAGTCTAGATGGTGCAATGGTGCACGGGGTACACCTGTTGGTGCACATGGGAAGCAGTCCAGCAGAGTGCACAGGCGCACAGGCGGTACTCGTTGGTGCACAGGGGAAGCAGTCCAACAGTTAAGAGGTATAGGTGGTGCACCAACCCTCGCAACCAACTAGTGTCAGGAGCGCATGGAATAGACAGGAGAACACATGGAGCACGGGATTCACTGCGGGCTGGAGTGTTGTGGAAGCCATCAAGGGCAGAGCGGCCCACAAACGGTGGAATGGCTAAGGATGCCTAAGGATGCAAGAAGACATCCAATAGGAAGAAGGAAAGGAGATTGGCAGCGGGGGGTGGAGCAAAGGAGGAGAAGGTGAAGAGCGAGAAAGGGGAGAGGGGAAAGGACATTCTGGCAGGGGCGAGAGGCATGAGTGAAGGAGTGAGAGGCTAGAGTCAAGAGCTCGTCTCATGTGTATATTCTCCGGGTGTATCAGTCATCTTGCTTTCTAATGAATTATGCTACTCCCCATCTCTGCTCGCTACTCTAAAATCTCTTTCCGTTGTGTTCTCCTCCCCTCCTCTCCCTTCACCTGGTACAACAGACTTGTGTCATGTGGTTGAAGTTCTTTGCCGTTCATGTCGAGGGTTGGCTTTTATGATGTTGTTCCGCTTTGGTCGTCTTCTTGCTCACATCACTTCAGCACTTGTACCGCTTGCACATAGTTGACACCATCGACTAGCACTCGCCTACGTACCATCAGTGACACTTATGGCATGTCTTACTCGCTTGTCGCACCAGTGGCCCTAGGCCTCCGATAATACTTCTGGAAGTGTTAGGAACCCCCCCCTCAGACAGGGGTGGAGAAGGAAAGGAAGGAGGAAGGCACAGAGTAGGAGCAGGCTTGGGGGAAGAGTGGGCTGGGGAAGGAGCAGCGGGGCTGATAGGGGCTGGTTGCACACATAGAGCAAAGGGAAGGCCAAGGAGAAGGGAAGGATGGTGGGGAGTATGACCACCAGGGAATGGCAAAGAAGGGGCAGATCTCAAAACGTCATCATGAACTTTACCTATTAGGTGGTGGAGGCTAGAATTGGAAACATGTAACAACATCACATAACCAAGATGATCTAAATGAAATGTATCCTTACGTATGTTCAAAAAAATGCAAAAAAAAGATTTAAAATCCCTTTGTTAGACCCACATGTTACGCTTAGGTATTTATGAGTGACCCCCCAAGTATGGTTCAATGCAAGTTGAATTAGCAAGAAGAGTTTGAACAAGCTTGTGAGGTCCAAGTTGGAATTGTACATTGTGGATTTGTGTTCTTATAGAAAGACATATTTTATATGAATAATATAGAAATTTTTAGAAGCAACACTAAAGAAACCAACACTTGCAAAGTGTTTACCAATAACCTTTGTACACATTTTATATGATGCTGTAAGAAAACATTTACCAAAAGAGTCCCAGACACCGTATCATCTTGCCCTAATGTATCATCAACAGATGACTTGCAAGAGTCTTCCTTGCAAACATCATCAATTTCTTGTTGTGACTCTGGAGTTTCGCCTGCAACGGACACACATGAAAGAGTTAGCAATACGGTTTTGTTTGCTTTTTCCCCAAAAGAGAGACAATTGACCTACATTTAGATTTTAAAGATAAATCAAAGATCTTTCATCGCTTTTGATGATGCTCTCTAAACATTAAAAAATAAAAGACAAATCTCAAAACATCCTACTTGCACAGAAGCAAGTATGATCCTTAAACAAATCACAAAACTCCTTTACATACCCAAGGAAAGAAAAGCTTCCTCTTCATGCAAAGAATAGTTTGGTCCCAAAAAAACTCGGGACTATTGAAATGAATTTTCTCAATGATCTTCTGCTTCTACAAAAGTTAATAATATCACAAAGATGGAACATGTGAAACTCCCTGCATACCCCAAGGGAAGAAATCGACAGAAATTGATAATATCAAAAAGATGCAAGCATGTGAAACTCCTTACATACCCCAAGGGAAAAACCTGGGCCTCTATCGAAATAAGGTTTCTTGTTTTCCAAAATAATGATTTTCTCCTTCTACAAAAGTTGATAATATCAAGAAGATGCAAACATGGTCTTTGATTGGTTTTTATTTAGTGTGACCACTGTAATTACCAGCCCATTAACAAGTTTAAGAAGTAAATCCCCTTAAGCGCATATACCAACTGGAGAGTCCCTCAAGCTCAAAGGATCATCTAAAGGCCTATTTGTTCCTATGAAACGTATATCAAAATTGTGGCATTTGTCAAAGGCAAAATTCATTAAGCTAAGACTTGGACTGTCATAAGAACTGCTCAATAGATTAGACTGTGCTCCCCACCTACCCTACATGTACAATGTTTCTTCTTAAGTAAGGGCCAAAGTGACAGTCCAAACATAGAGAAGCCTAGCTATCACTAATCATAGCTTGAATTTTAGCCCCCAAGCTAGCATGGAGTGCACCATTCTATGAAGATGTACTTGAAGTAAAAGGGGGAAAAGGTAAGGGCACCAAGATGTTCAAAGGCAATAGAGATTTTATATATACATATCACAAAATATTGGCATGACCATGATCATATAAGTCAAGGTTTGAGGGCTTTTTCAAAAACTCAAAAAGGTCTACCAAAGTGTAAGATATAGTATCCAAGGAGAGACATGTACATGAGACAAAAAAATGATATCTAAGATGTTTCATCTCATTGGCCTATGTAGAGCAATAAGGTTCCTCTCTCCAAGTCACCACCTTGAGTTCGATTCTTCTGACTTGTCAAACCATAGCAAAGAACCAAAACCATAAGATATCTAAACCCCTAATGTTTAAGCTCCTCTTGTTATCGAATTGCCTAAACCTTTTCCAATGGAAGGTCAATTCTTCTTCATGCCTTGGAGGCATGAAAGTGGCCTTCAATTGCTCTACAAACTTGGACCATTGAAGAATAGTCTCTTTTCTCGTTTATAATAAGGCCACCATATCAAAGCATCCTTCTATGGATGCAGTATGGCAAGAGTAAGCTTCTCAAGATCAGTGGGAAAAATAAGCTCAAAATAGCGAATCAAAAACATATTTTGGGAATTCTATTCTCTCTTGGGGTTGGAATTTGGATCTCTTCGAGAGGGTGCTTAAATCTTCATGGCCAAAGTTCAGCACTCTCTTAGTCTCAAATTTTGTCATAATGGACTATTCAATCATATTACTACGAGTTTGGAGGGGTTCTCCCTTTTTCTCAGAGGGTTCTACATGATTGAGATGGCACTATCAGCCCCAATCCTTTCTTTTTGGCTTTTGAGCTTTTCATGCAATGCATGGTGTATCCCGTATGGAGCTTGCTCTAACGGTTTTCTTTAATACTTAATAGAAGTCTCTTTTTGCCAAAAAATAAAATAAAATCATATTACTAAGCTAAGAAACCAACTTATCAACGGGAGACTCCTCTCTCCCTCTTGCACTTGGATTATAATCCATGTGTATGGGATGTTGAGTTAAAGGCATAAACTCAGCGCCTTGCTCTTGGAGGGACTCATTTCTCCCTTCATGTTTAAAGGAGAACTCCCTATCAAGAGGTTCTTGAAGGAGAGATGAAGATATTTCTATGTGTGGGTTATCATACTCAATATGTGTGTAGCTCTCATCTAAACTCTGTTCGTCAATAGGAAGTGATGGTCTTCTCTCCCTATCCCCTTCCAGTAATGGAGGAAAAAGGACGAGAGAAAATCTCCCTTCCCCTTCCATTCTTTCCTTTTAGTGATACAAGAGAGAAAATGACTTGCTGTAATTTCAGAAAAGGGGTTTATTTTACAGCAAAAGTCAAGTGTTATAGAGTTTGTGGTACTTAACTCCCACTTTGATTCTGTTGAAAAACCACTTGAAATAAGCTCTTCTTCCTTCTCTTTTGGCTTTTCTTCCTTGTTTTCATGCTGTAAACTGGTACACTCCATTTGGGCTACTTGTTTTGAGTGGCTTGGAGCTCGAGACACCATTATAGGGGGTACTTGGTGGGTGGATCTCCCTTAAAATCTTGTTCCAAACCGACTTCCCGTGGGGAGAACGGGGGGGTCTCTTTTCCTCATGATTTAAGGGTTTTAGGGGGGAGCCACCTCGTTAGGACACCCCGCCCCCCGTCCAGCAGCACAATTTTTAGAGAAAGCCCTTACCTCAAGACCTCCAAAATTTGGGATTTACAGGGAAGAAGAGGAGAAATCCCAGCCTCGGCCAAAATTCAGGATTTATAGGGCAGAAGAGCAGAAGTCCCATCCCCAGACACGCTCCTGATCCAAAACTCAGAAATCAGCCTCTCGCACCCACTTTCAATTTTAGACGAATGGACTTTCCTGGTTCATCCGTGTGGTTGTGTAGGCCTCCACATCGCACATGTGGTGCCTGTCCCTATGGCTGCCCGTGCAGAGGTCCCGTGTGTGCTGTCGCTCTCTCTTTTCCTCCTCTTTCTCTTTTTGTCCCGGTCGTGGATTTTCACTGCTCTAATACAAATGTGAAGAAGATTTCGCAAGATTACAATGTGTGCAAAGCGCCCTCATGAGAGTACTTGTTTCTCTTTTCGACCTACATGCAAGGTGGGAGAGAGATGGCGGATGAATGCAAGGTGAATAGATAGAATGCTACGTAAGCTCCACAATGAAGGGGGATACCTTTTCCTTAATGTTCCTTGAGATTGCTCAAGTTCCATCTTCCCATTTAGACCTACCCTTAACCTATGACCCACTTCCCTTCCTATTGCTCCTAGGAACTAGACATGTGTGTGCACATTCTTATAATAGAATAAGTGTTACATGTCCAAATTTGATGCCGTTTGAAGCAGTGGCTCTAGCTTGACTAGCTCTATCTACTCAGATGATCCACTGCCATAATAATTCAGCCGGTGTCCCTCATAATATAAATACATGTTACACTATTGACGTACAATATATATAATAATGTTCTAATGTCTACTAATCACGGATTAGTGATCCACAAAAGGAGGAGCGGCGACGTATAAGGGGGGGGGGGGGGGGGGGGGGGGATGTTCTGAAGGTGCACCAAGTCAAGTGTGGGTCTTCCTTTGGGAGTCACATTCACTTCTCTTTCCCTTTTTTGGAGGAAACAGGGGAGAGAGGTGGAAGAGATCCTAGGAAGAGATTGGGAACATTACCTCGGATAGTTTCTTTTCCTTTTAACAATAAGTGTTTGATTGTGAAGTTGATAGCTCTAAATCAACCTACGTATGGCCATATTCAAGCAAAGGTCCTTTCTTTGGAAGCTTTTTACAAACAATTGAAACATAGAAGGCTACTTAAAAAAGGTATTAAAGGCTTCTTAAGTGGAACCGATTCCATAGAAGGGAAATTGTGATACTTTCTAGATCAGGTCTGCCTTAAGTGTCCTTCTTGACTTGAGACGGTAATGTCAAGAAATAAAAGCACAAATGCCTTACCTGACATCAATTTGAATCAATTAAAGAACATCAATGTACGCAAAAAGATCTCTCAACCATGGTATTATTTGAGGTTGGGCGGTCAAACATATCTTGGCTCGATAATGGTTGTGGTCTTAAGGAGACGATGGGACTGTCAAGCTTGCGCTGTTTGATTGTTCATCCTCTGTAACTTTAAACCTAGGAGAGAAAGCATTTGGATTGTATATTTGGTAAGAGTCAGGGATGAAAAGATGAACCACCAGGGCAGATTGCAAGATAAAACAAGGATCCTCTTTGTCACGGGCAATAATAAAGGCTTTTATAGAAACTTCTAGGAGTTGCCATATCATTTAATAGCTACAAATCTACAAGAATTAGCCTAAATATGATACAAATAAGGCTTTTTTGTTTGTTTTTAAAAGGACTAAGATGGAAAAGATGAACTACCTGGGCTCCAGATTGCAAGCAGATAGAAACATGGATCATCTTTTTCACGGGCTTCCAACTGTTGATAGATGTATTGAAAAAACATGTTTTAGAAAGCGCTATAAATCCCCACTTTATATCTCTGCTTAAGAACCACAGAACAGGAAGCAAGCTAAACATTGATTACCTCCGCTAATAATGCGTGATTATCTGGAAGCTCGTAACTGCAAGTAAGAAAAAACAATCTCAATATGTTTGCTGAATGATAACATGGAAAGAGACTAAATGAAACCAAATAACACCACAGAAAATTCTGTGGTATTAAAAAATACCAAACATTTAATGGTACATTGTAAATTGACTTACACAAAATGGACAGTACGAAGGCGACCAATATTCTTAAGTTTTGGAACCGGGATTTGCGCTTCTTCAAAAGGCACCGGTACAATTGCATTTGATGCTTGTTCTGCAATAATATCAGACTGATATGGAGGTCTATCAATCTCAGATAGAGCACATTTGTATTCTGATGAAGGTGCTGGTGAAGTTGCTACCAATTCTCCGAGATGTTTGTCACCCAAATTGCTGCATTGAGACTGACAGCAAGAGTACTCTGTATTGGAAAGTGAACCACTAAGACCAGGACTCAATGAAATACTCAATGGGTTGTCAGAAATACTCAATGGGTTGTCACCACTTTCGATGTCTTTGTGCGAAGAACTCTCTTCATCACCTGAACGTCTGCATGGAATATTTGATTGAACTAGAGGCAATGTATCTGCTAGAAACTGGTCACAATAGTCAGAAGGCCTATCATATATGTACTCCTCCTTTCCCCCCATGTCTTCAATGTCCATAATCTCCTCTATATGTTCTTGTTCAGGTGATGCAGGTTCTTCAACATAGAACTTGCAATCATTTCCTATTTGATAATGAGCTTGTAAATTTTGATCACCACAATTGAGAGCATATGCTTTACTAACATCTTCAGCAACATGTGGAGATCCTTCAGAAAAGGAGAGCTCCTTGGAATCCTGTGCAGAATATTCAAGTAAATCTGTCCCTACAAGATCTCTGCCTGCAGCAGGAAGGGCTTCAGCAGAAAAAGAGAGCTCCTTGAAGTTGTTTGCCGTATATTCAAGTAATGGAGTTTCTTTTACATTCAATTCTGCAGCAGGAAGTGCTTCAACAGCAGAAGCTGCACCTAACCTCCCAGTCTTTCTGTCCTCTGTCCCAGTTAAAAGAGGTTTTGCACTGTGAAAGAATGGCTTCCAATAATTAGTCCAAGATGGTTTACCACCATGTTCATAAAACACTCTGTTCTTCTTATCATCCATGAAACCATACAGGGTCGTATAATAACATATAAAATTTATTTCCTTTTGAAATTCAAAGAAATGCTGAAAAATATGAAGTGCACTCAGACAAGTGGTCATATCTAAACTGGGGTTGACAGAGAGTCTCAGAAGCTTCAATCACTCAAGGAAAGGCTTGGAGATATTTCTCATAGAGTTTATACAAGCACCCTGCAACATGTGCTTGTAGGTGAAGGCATAAATCACTCACTCCCTGTATCATCCTAGATTTTGTCAAAACACAATTGCTTTCCAACAAGTTCACTTTTCCCTATAAACATGAATTTGCTCAATCAAGTACCCCATCCTTTGGAATTTAGTTAATAGGCCTAAATTCACACTTCAGTTTAGTTAAGCTTACATATAAGCTTGTCTTCACTATGCATGCAATTCTATAGCTCAAGATGAACCCAGATGTGTGAAGTAACCCAAATCAAAGTAACTGGTTAATTGTTTGAGAAAAATTCAGTTTGTCGTAGAATAAAGTTATTTGAGTACTCAATTATTTTGGAAATATATCTCATTTTCGACTTTTAGAGTCTAATCCATGAAATGTAAGAAACTACAGTTATCAAGCATACACATATTTCAAAGGAGTTTTAAATAGTGGGTGTGTCTCCAACCTTGCATAGGCACTTGCAAAATGTTTGCATTCTGTTCGCATCGGACAGGCATTGCAGTTCGGTTTACTCTTTGTGCAAAAGACCTAGAACATACCATTCAAACAAAGATATTGTTGTCACTTTGTTTGACATCCCCCCCAAAAAAAATTTCAAAGGAAAAGTCAAGATAGCATCAAGAAAATAAACAGTCCTTTTAAATAATAATAATAAGAAGAAAGTAGACAGTTTCTAGTACCAAGTCAGCAATCTTGAAAAACATCTATTAACATACTTCAACGTTAGCTGTAACTTAAAAAAATAGAAATAAAAACTCATATCTCCTTTTTTGAAGGAAAAATGTAATGTTTGTCTTGATTGGTGGATAGGGTTCAAAGGTTAACAAACAACCAGATCTAGAAATTTTGAAAGAACAGTACCAGATTGCATTCACATATTCAAATTTCTCTTCACAGTCAATATATCAGAAAATTATTCAAAATCTCCTCTGCTATATTCTCCTAAATCAGAGAAAGATCATACTAATGTTGACACAAGAACCACAAAGATCAATGGGATGGACAGAAAACTAGGTTTTTCTTTGGATTGTTACAACTGCCAAAACCATCAGCTTTTGCTTGCTAATCCAAAACATACATTACCAAAGAGAAATGACCCACTAATCTAGCTCTCTCTATAAGTCTCTTTCTATAGCTTGAAATGTCCTTCAATAGCTCCAAATTAGTTGCCTGCTCAAAATCAATGCCTCATCAAAGAGAAACATTCATGCCACCGAATATCTATCTTTAAATCTACAACAAGCTCACCGTCAATTGCTCAAAATTAGTTGGCTGCTCAAAATAGATAGGGGCCACAAGAAGTACCACAAATCATTACATGGACCTCACCTTACAAGCCTTATGATTCCTTTCTTCTTTGTTCCATCGTCTGCTTCCAATTTTACATCAGGAGGACTGGCCCTTCTGCTGCAACTCAGCTGATGCATGACCACCTTTGTCTTTAAAGACCTAGGTCCCCACACCCATTAAGAACTCCTCTCTCTCTCTCTACGACAGATCAGAGAGCAGCAGGGGATGGTCAGACCACAACAGGACATAGAGGGTGACCGGGCACAGCGACACGTCATAGACTTCTATACATTTGAGTCAGCCCTCGGACACAGTGGAGAAGAGGAGGAGGAGGAGCTAGCCGATATGAGAGCAGTTTGGATGAGCAGCCGGCACAGTACCACCGAGAGAGGGGCACAGAGGGCGCAGAGGCCACATGTGCGACAAAGAGCCCCTTGAATACACTCTATTGAGGTCTGACCTATCAAAGCTTTCCTCAAGGGAGACCGACAGAGACGAGGGGTCCCCCACCGTAGCGCGAGATAGCTTGACAAACGCAAATACGAGACATCTTCGTAGCCCACCAGAGAGCCATCACTGTAGCAGGCTTCAGTTTCATCCCAACACCTGGATAGATAGATTGATTGATATGGCCCACTCTGCAGTTGTAGTTGACTTTTTTTTTCTATGATTATGATTCTGTTAGCATAGATTAGTACTCAGCAAGGGTCCTAGCGTACCCTTTGCTTGAGCCCATTGAGGCTTGTTCGCTTTTCTATGTACTTTGTCCCATAGGCCTGTGAGGCCTCCCGTGGACGTTAATCTCTCTCTCTCTCTCTCTCTCTCTCTCTCTCTCTCTCTCTCTCTCAGCCCGTCGCCCGTCAGCCTCTCTCAGCTTGCCACCTGTCAACCTCTCTTAGCCCGTCGCCCGTCACCTCAGCCTCAGCCTCATCACCTCTGCACCCGTCGCCCGCCGTCACCTCAGCCTCGTTAGTCGCCAACTCCCATCACCCGTCGTGGGTCGCCGTCGCCCGTAGCCTCAACCTTTCCTTTTCCTTTGGTTCTTTAGAAGACTGCTAGCACCCGCCAACAGTTCCAGGCAACAGCAGCTGCCAGCAGGTTCGACCCCCCTTCCAACTTCGTTGACAATAGCCCCGCTTCAGAAACAAAAAACCCTAACTTAACCTAACCTAGGTTAACTCTTGCCTAACCGAACCTCGACAAAGGTTAACCCAACCCAAAGGTTAACCCCTAGTTGGGCTGAACCCCTAGCCCAGCTAGGGGGTTAGCTTAGGTAGGGAGCAGCAGAAGACATGGCTAGCAAGGAATGGCCGAGCCTCTCCTCAAAGTCCCCCCCTCAACCCCAATCATTTCAGGCAGCAGGTTCCGATACACCACCGTTGCAGCTATGACACCCTCTCCATATGCACATACATACCTACAAGGAGGTTTGGACCGACCCATCATTGGGCACCATGAACATATTTTTTATCTACAAGAGCAGATAAGAGAGTTAAAGATGCAACTAGCAGATGCGGTAGCTAGAATTCAAGTTCTAGAAGGACCTAGCAAGCAGGCAGTCATCGATGAGGTTGTAAAATCTTACAAGGCTTTCCCCCCTACCCCTAGCTAGTCTTCACAGTCAAAGACCTAGTTCACATTGACGTACAGACCGCAAAGAAGGAAGTGATTGTGGAGTTTGATGCAAAGGTTAACAAGGCTGACATTCATGAAGAGATTAAAGAACATGCAGCTAGGTGTGATAATGCTTTGAAGATTAGAATAGGAGGACTCCCCGAAGGATGGTACAAAGAGGAGGACTCTTTCAATGACACCTTAGCACATGTCAAAGCAGCCATGCCTAATATTGATTGGACAGTTGATAATAAGGATGATGCTCTTGATGATGCTGATGAACCCAGAGCAACTCGTATCTTACAGTCTAAAGGTCATGCTATCATTACGCTTAACTCAAGGGATCTACGAGTCAGCTTCTCTGACAATCCTACAAGCTGAAAGGAACTAAGATACGGATAGTTGAAGAACTTACACGAGATCAATTGAAAAATAAGGCAGCGGAATTAGCTAAGGTCAAGGCTGCAAGGAATGATGGGAAATGGGCAGTGTACCGTGAGGGCGTAGCACTCATTAAAGAGTTTAAATCCAAGCCAAAAGACTCTCAGTCTTAAACTGATGTATGGCCAATTATGTTTCTTTCCAAGTCATAATGTGGGTACTCTAAATAAATGGAGCTGCTTTACGCACTCCCTGGGAGCTACCCTCCATAAGCTGATCTACTAATTGGTTTTCATGTTGTCCCATAGACTTCTTGGTCTTCCGTGGACGTTGATAGACTTTCTTTCTTTCTCTAGAGGTATTCAATATCAATTTGTCATCTTTCCTATCCTCAATCATTAGCCATTTCTTGTATTGGTAAAGATTAGAATTTCCCATCCGTTTCTCACAATCTAATGAACTCCATTGAATTCACATGATTGAGTTGAGTTTCTCTTTGAGGCTTGTTCATCCCTTAGGCCTTGGTTTTGAAGATGTTACATATTTCACTTCTTTTGGAAAAGAGATTCATGGTCAACCTCCACAAAGGTTCGCTTTAATAAGATAATCAAAAAGCTCCACAAAGGTATCAAAAATGAAAATGTTATAGAATCCACTACAATAAAGTGCCTGACTTTCACCAAATGTACCCTCTACTATATCCCTGTCATCAAATATGTATGCTAAAATGGTTTTATCGTCTTCCTTTTGCGACTCTTTTTCAACCCCAATAAGAACCATAAGTTCACGATGGCGCACTTTGTAACCAATCATTTGGCATTCTTCATGAGCTCTAACAAACTTCAGATTTCCTCCAAATCGACCATCAACATAGACTAGATGAAGTAGAGAAGAGGCCTCATAAGGGGCTGGGGCTGCAATAGTTTAAAAAAGAGAGTGCACAAAAAAGAAAGAAATTTACTTACTTGAAAGAATAAAATGTTCTATGGGTCCAATATATATATATATAAATTATGAAGAACCAAGGGTCAGCCTAGATGATTCCCCTAGTACAAAGCACAATAAGACAAGCATTTCAAACAACTATGCCATCAACATAGGCTCCCATATATGTATATGTATGTGTGTGTGTGACTACAAGATTGCAGCAGCTTTGGTCTTGGAAACTTCCTCTTCGTCAACAGGGTTCCCTATGGCGAGTGATGCTTGGCGTTATTCCCTTTGGCTAGCTCCTATCACATAGACATATTGTTCCTTATGTCTGTCACAAATGTTTGGCTCCAAGGGAATCCTTGCTGCTTCTTTTGTGACATTCTCGTGATTTTTTGCTTTTTCTCTAGCAGTGTCTCTGAGCCCGATTTCCTACTGCTTGCTTTGGCAAACTTTTTTCGCTCTTCGGCATTTACACACACGGAGGCATGAGTTTGATTTTTTTTTCATTTGGGTTCAATATTGGGCACTCTGAAATAAATGTAAAGACAAATTCATAGAGTCTTTGGAGATTCTACTTTTTCCATGTTTCACTATTTCCTGATGTCGCTGAGGCAATCCCTTTATGATTGCTTATTTGTTAGCCTCTGTTTACTTGTCTTATAATGAAATCTTATGGTATTTTAATTGCATGTCTCCTCTTTGGGGACTACTTTTGTAATATAACTATACATGGATTTCACCCCCAAAAAAAAGTGTGTATATATGCGCTAGCGCCTTTGTATACATATATATTCATACATACATACATGCAACATCCCGGCAAGAAGAAGCGAGCAATTCTGGTTTCCAATTCCTTTGATTCTGCCAGTTGTCCGTCATCGTCTCTACAATTGGATCTCCTTCGTCATCTCGGTGCGGAGTCCGTCTTCCAAACTTAAAAATCTAGTTTGTCATATTGTCAGGCCATGCTCACTTTCCTGGGATTTCTTTTGGCAAACAATTTTAGTTGTTTGGCAGATACGCCTCTGAGCCAACAACCTCTGCTTAGTTCTTCTATTGGTGTGGATATTGGGCTTTGTGGTCGTTGTATCGAGCTAGTAACATTCGACTGTACAAGCATTCCTTGCTAGATGTTTGTCACTTCTTCTGTCCATCTTTGTATCGGTCTTTCAAGATGCACATTCTCTTGAAGACCTTCCTCTTGCCCACTTAGAAGTGTTTTATCACTGCTTTTAGTGTTTGAGTAGTAGCTGTTCCACTCTAGAGCGGCTATGAATGTACATTCTTTTAAATGAAATGGTGCTTCTTACAAAGAATGTGTGTGCATACACACACTTGTTTTTTTTTCGGTGAAAGAAACTTTCATTAAGAAGAATGTACATTCATAGCTCTGCCCCAAAGTGAGACAACTACTTTTTAAAGTGAAAATTTGGTTGCTTTATATTACAAGAGAGCTTCCCAAAAAGGGAAAGCTGGACAATACATCAACAGAAAATATCAGTGTAAGAAAGATATACATCAAAGTCTATGAAGTGAGTTTGTAGACAATCAAAGAGAGATTGCTGCAAAGATCTGCGAAAAACAAGAAAAAGGATTACTGAGGATCACCAAAGACTCTATGATTGCGATCTATCCATAGAGTCCAGAGCGCCCAATATCTAACCCAAGTAAAAAACAAATCAAACTCCAATCGCTGTGGACGAATGCCAAAGAGCCAAAAGAATTTTCCAAAAGCAACATTTGGAAAACGAGCTCTCATATACTGTCCAATGATACCCAAAAAATCATGAGTATGCGAACAAAGCTAGAAGAGATGAAGCATAGATTCCGCCGAGCATGACATCACCGGCAAACAGCAGGAGCAATATGTCTGCATGCCATAAGCTGCCCAGATGGGAAAACTCCCAACAAAACTAGCCACAAGAAAATATGTTGCCGAAGAGGAACTTTAGAATCCCAAATATGGTGCAGTCTCTTCCGCCACCACTTTGCATGTCGATGCATATGCCAAATCTGATTTGCTCGGTGTTCAAAGCCCAAGGTGAAGGCAAAATAAATTTATATAATGCCGTTACCGTAATATAAGACAGTTTCAATGGATGAGATGTGAATACACAAGGCTGAATAGTCAAGTCGTGAAGCCTGTCTTCGATCTCGAGGAGGAACCGGCAGAAAAGGTTGAAGCATAGAATCAATGGTATGCCACACAGGAAGATAATGCATCCCCAGACCATATTTTGCAGCTGCCAAAGCAAAAGAAAGGGAGTACCATCATCATGAATGACGTCTGCCACTAAATAAATATTTGAAAGTGAGAAAATACGAGCGTCTAGGCTCCTGCACCGCAAGAGGTGGATCAAAAGCTCTAGACCAATGTATGCTTTCAGCTCTCAAAGAGTTGCCTTGCATAGAATCACGATCATGATCATGCCATTCCAAATGGGAGAGAATGTGCTTCCAATCCAATAATAGTTGAGAGACAAGAGGACAGCCTTTGACCTTGCCCTCAATAGAACCAAAGAGAAAGTCCCACTGTGTGGGCTGCCAATGACCAAAGGTAGGGGTTGTGATTTGCAAAAGCAAAAACCGGATCATGGCAGCCCAGGGCTGATCACCATGCACATCAATTTCCCTTTATGAGCAAGGATATGAACATGAATATTCAGAATGTTCAAGTCCCCATGCATCTTGGGTGAACATAAAAAGGACATTGAAAGTAAGCGTAAACTTTTCTTAGCATGTTTGGAATGCCAGAAAGTTTCCTTTATGATGGACATGAAAGAAGCAATATCTGTCTCGCCAAACATGATGAGAGGCTAGTAGAACTGAATGTATGCCTACCAAAATAGATTGCACTATCTGGAGCCTAACATGCAACGGCCAAGTCGCCAATTTCTAATACTCAAGCTTCTTTTTCAATTTTTCAAGAACCCAGTCTATATGTTAACGACGGGTCATCATCCAACCCAAAGGATAGCCCAAGTGACGAACTAATTGAGTAGGCGGGTCAATCTCCCCCGGCCATAAAAGACTATGCCAGTCTTTAGCATGCAATGGTAATAGCTTCGATTTCTGAAAATTGACATGAAGACCAGCATCCATGCCACATATAGAGAGAGCATGCATAAGGGAGGAAAGGTCTGTCTTAGTATTCTTCAGGGTAAAAAAAGAATCATCATCATAAGCTTGAGCAATCATTGGGCGACTCCCTTGTATTTCCAAACCATGGAGCATATCAGTAGCCACCGAGTGATCCAGGTATTGAAGCATCGGGTGTGTGGCAATAGCATACAATAGTGCACTGAGTGGACAGCCTTGGCGAACAGAACTACGAAGAGTCCAAGTCTCAGAGATATCCCCCGACAAGATACAAGCAACTTGACTATATGACATGCTGCATTTTGTGCCCAAAACCCAATGCTCTCATGATCTGCGAGATAAAATCCCATTGGATAGTGTCAAATGCTTTAGTAATGTCAACCTGTAGCAATAAGACATCATGCTTAGTGTATCTAGTATATTCTATGCCAACATATGCATTGGCAATGTTATCAATAATAAGCCACAAGGAATGAAAACATATTGTGCCGGATGAAGGTCATCATGTAAAAATCCTTTGATACAACCAACAACCATCTTAGCAATGATCTTATAAATAATGGGCATGAGAGTGACAGGCCTCCAATCAGTCAGAGATTCACAAAGTTGCTTCTTGGGAAGAAGCTTAACCAGCTCTTTTTTCCATGAGGCAGGCATGCATTGATTCTGCCAGGCAGAATTAATCATACACAGCTGAGTAGACTTAAGAAAATTCCAATACTCAAGAAAGAATTACACAGTGAGACCATCCCAGCTAGGTGATTTCCATCTACCACATGATTTTACTACATCAAACAATTCTCTTTCAGTGAAAGGAACTTCCAACTCCAAAGCCTGCACAGGAGAGATAATTGGATTGACATGATGCAGTAAAAGGTCTCTTGGTGAAAGAACCTCATGAGTAGAAAAATCTGCATGGCCAAAATGTCAAGAAAAATGATCAACTCAAGCTTAAGCAAGCTGTGCTCGAGAAGAAGTCCAAACACAATCAGGCAAGAGAACTCCACAGATATTTTCAGATTGTCTCTTGTGATGTAAACTCCTAAAGAACTCTTTAGACGAGCGCAGCAAGCTGTGCTCAAGAAGAAGTCCAAACCCCATCAAGCAAGAGAACTCTGCAATCAATGATTGACAAATGCTTCTGGCCTAAGCAACAGAATCTCTCAAAATTTTCATATAAAATTTCCCATATTCACGAATAATTGCTTGCATTCTAGCAAAAGCAGTCCAAGCATAATCAACGTCAATGAGACTCTGACGTGAAAGAGGCTGAAAGGTATTAAAAACCATGGCCTTAAAAGTATCATGCCCCAAGTACCTATGATTAATTTTGAGCATCCTTTTTTGTGAGAGCCTGTCATCTGGCATGTCATGAAAAGAAATCTTGAGCCAGAGAGGAGCATGATTTGAGTATGTGAAGGCATAATCAACCCATATTTTGAAGTAAAATTATTAGAATGTTGTGGATCAACTCGATACCAATGATCCAAGCGAGCCTGGTAAGAGGATTGTGCATTATGTTGAAAGGTATAACCAGGCTGCATAGGCTGTAATTCTTTCCAAAATTCAAGAAGACCAACATGGAGTAAAAACTGAGACCAACTCTGCCTTTCAGAGGCCAACATGTGAGTATTGCCAGAAGTATTGTCACCCTGATGTGGAGCAATGTCTCCAAGGATAAGATTGCATGGCATCCCAACTCAAGCCTCTACTTCGAGAGGATTGAGGCGCATAGACAGAAGCAAATTCAAAAACCTCTCCCTAGATGAGACACTGCACCACAAGCCATCTACCATGTGCAACAAGTGGCTGAAGATCATGCCCGACAAGAAAGAGTACACCAGAAAAAGAAAGCTGTCCCACATAAACAATATCATTTTTTTTGCGCAAAAAGTAGTGCTAGTTATATTACTTGAAAGCGAGAGTACAAGAAGGCCTAAAGGCCAGCGGGCTGCAATCACAAAACGGATTCAGCCCAAGGAGTCAAAATGCTAAATACAAGCCTCTCAGGGCATAATCATCGGAGAGTGGACAAACAGCCACAGTGGAGGGGCGTAATGCCACTGAAGACTTTAAGTAGAGTGCTGGAAGAACAACTCCTGGTGGTCCCAATCGCGAAGGAAACGTCGTCTCTTTTCCTTCCCTGCCCGGGACTCTCCCTGAATCTGATCCCACTGACCCTTGAGCGTGTGAACGATCGTGCTCCAGATGTCTGCTAGGGTCTGGGTAGTAGTAGTCTGAGCTCCTACAGTCTGCGCGCATCTGGAAGTCCAGATATGCTAGCCTGCAATGCTCCCTATGATCTCCCAAACTGGGTGCCGAGGCATCGCTCCTGCATCTGTCTCTGTCAGATGCCAAGGGAAGCTGTCCATGTATGCCCAGGTGGCCTGCGTGATGAAAAAGACGGGATCCTGTCTAGAGAACTCATAGGCCAAGTGATGTCCCGTCTCAGTGCTGCACCAGCAAACGGCTCCCCAAGTGATCGGTCCTAGCTCGGGTGTAGCCCTCGCTAAGATCCCCATGACTCCCTTCCAAACCGTCTGCGCATGCGAACAACTCCAAAGGTAGTGCTTCAGGGACGACTCCTCCTGAAAACACAGCTGGCAATGCCCCTCCTGCCCCATCTGCCTCAGCCAGCTGCCAACAGGAAGCCCCTTGTGTGTCACCATCCAAAGGAAGTAGGAAATCTTCCTCGCTCGCCAGCTAGCCCAAAGAGTCTTCCAGAAAGTGTGAAGAAAGACCAAAGATATCCCCTGGGCATACCACCTATGTGCCTGTGTGGGTAGCCCGCGCTGGAGAACCCCAAGAGCACGACGACCCGTGCGTGCACTGTAAGAAAAGAAGGGGGTATGGTTCTCTGAGGTCTCCGATGGTGGCCAAGGCCACTCTCCTGGGTCCCACTCCACCTCTGTCAAGGAACGGCCCTCCCATATCCAGAGTCTCCAATCCTGGTCCTGCATAATCAGGGGGTCTATATGCCACGTCTTCCCTTGCAGCCCTACAATGCGAAGGCGCTGCCAGGGAAGCTGGGGGTCGATCACGGCCTCTCTACTCTGTAGGCGACTGTCATCAGTGACGGAGAAGAAGTGTACCGAGGAGTCCGAGAAGAGGCCTGCAACCACCAAAGGAATGCCTCGTGGAGTGAACTGTCCGAGCCACCTCTAATCTCCCGGGGAGAGTTGTCCGGTGACTATGGGAATCCTCCAACCTGCAAAAATGGCAGCATCAATCTCCGCTCGCCGAGCTTGGATCCCACATGCCGTACCTACTGCTACTGCCAGCTCGCCTGGGCTCAGCTGGCTGTAGACGTCCCTCCAAACCCGGAGCGAGCGCGTGGGTCCACGTGCCCAGAGCGCCCAAGGGATATGGGATCTCTCTCCAAGCTAGCGACCTGTAACATCTGTCACCTGGCTACTCCAGATCAGGGGTTGTCTGTCTATCTCCTCTCGGTAGCTAGGGGGAACCTGGGAAAGGCTGTGTCGCAACTTCCTCCAGACTGAGATGAGGCTACGGAGGAAGGGGGAACGGGGCTGAGTCAAAGGAGCTGAAGTGAAGATCCATCGGATAGAAGGCTGCCAAACACCCCCTCTCTGGGGAGTACACGCGCTGAGACCATGCTGTAGCAAGAGCTTCAACGTCTGCCCTCCTAGGGTCACAGACCGCGGATGACTAACTTGCCAAGAAGTGCCTGACTTTGCAGTTCTGAATCCATGATGCCGAGGCCACCCTCTGTCTGGGGGAGAATGACCGTCTGCCAGGCGACCCTAGCTCTGGTGGTGCCGGAACTGTCTGAACCAGACCATAGGAAGTTCCGCACCAGTCTCCTCAGCTGGGCTATACATGATCTCGAGAAACACCAGCAAGAGGCCACATACCAAGCAGTGGCAAGAAGGACCTGGTTGACCACAAGGGCCCTGCCTGCCAAGGAAAGCCGAGCCGTGCTCCAGAAAGCAAGCTTCCGTCGTATGGAGGCTAGGACCGGCAAGAACTGCTGAGCCGGTGTGATGTCCAGGCCTACCTGGAATCCCAGGTAATGTGTCATCTGTCCTCTAGGGATCCAGCGAAACCCCAGGAAAATACCCCATTGTGAGCTGGCTCCCGGATCTGTAAGAAAACCAACTGACTTATGCCAGTTGATTTTCGCCCCAGCCACAAGGCAAAAGATCTCTAGGGACAATCTCACTCGCTCCAGTGACTCGACATCATCCTGCACATATAGGGCTGTGTCGTCTGCATACTCGGAGTCCAAAAGCTCTACATCACCTCGAATAGGGAGACGCATCCCGCGAAGACCAGTGGTACAGGCTCGAAGGAAGTGGGTCATGGCCTCCGCAAAAAATAGGAAGAGGTAGGGCGCTAATGGACAGCCCTGACGCACCGAGCGCTAGAGTGTGAATCTCTCCCCCATCCTGCCGCTAATGATAATCCGATTGGAGGCCGATCTGTAAAGGCTAGCAATATCTCTGATCCACTCGTCCGGGAGACCAAACCGAGAGAGTGTGCCTTCCAAGAAGGACCAGTCTACCCTGTCGTACGCCTTCTCAAAGTTGAGAAGGAGTATGGCAAGGTGCTGGCCACTGTGCTAAGCCCATTCCGTCGCCTCTGAGAAAGTGAAGATGTTGTCCAAAATGCTGTGATCTTGGACAAAACCAGTCTGGGTGTCATGAATGAAGTCGTGTAGCAGGGGGCGGATACAGCTGCTGATCATCTTGGCGAGGATTTTGTAGGCGGTCGGGAGGAGGGTGATTGGGCGCCACTGTCTGATCTCTTGACGGTCCCCCCCTTTGGGGATGAGGCAAATCAGGCCTGTCGCAAGGCTCTCTGGCATCTGCCCGCTGGAGAAGATATGCTGGAAGGCTGCGAGCAAGGGCCGGTGGATCTGCTCCCAAAAGGTGGTGAAGAAAGCTCTAGAGAGGCCATCCTCACCTGGGCATTTATGCCCATCAATAGCGCTCACCGCATATTGCATCTCCGCCACAATGAAAGGGGCGAGAAGGGCGTCGCTCATGCTAGGCTACACGAGTCGCGGTGTAGATCTCCACACCTCCTCCCTGCAAATGCGGCCACAAGGGTCTGGGGGCTCCTGCTGGAACAATGATCTGTAGAAATCTGTCGCCAAGTCCCGGACCTCGTCTGGATCTGTCCCGACACTACCATCCTGCGCCCTAAGAGAATGGAGCTGTTCCCCTGTTGACCTCTGTCCATGAGTCCTGAAGAACTCTCTGCACATCCTGTCGCCTTTCCTGGCCCAGAAGGACTTGGAAGCATGAAAAGAGAACTATGAGCGACGCTGGGTGATCTCCTCTAGCATGGCTCGGGCCCGAACCTCCTGCTGTCTGAGCTCCTCAGAGCCTGGAGAAAACTGCTGCATCCGCTGAATCGAAGCGAGATCACGTTTGAGACCCCTCTCCCGCGCCCAACACTGCTGTCTAACCTGAATCGCCTCTTGCTGGCAGATGAGGCTAGACTCAACAAGCGCCTGAGCTACCTGTGCTGCCATATCCCTGGTGGGGTCCCAATCCTGCTCCCATAGGTCCACTATCCTGCTGTGAACCGCTGCTTTAGAGTAGATGGAGTCTGGGATCCGGCATGAATGTGGAGGTGAGGAATGAGAGGCTGAGTCCAGGACTAGGATGACTGGGGCATGGTCTGAGAGTGTCATCCCTGGAACCACTCCTGACTCTCCTCCTCTGCCAAGCGCCCAATCGCTGACATAGAAACGGTCCAGCCGCTCCAGAAATCTGCCTCCCTCCCTCCTGTAACCCCAAGAGAAGTCCAGACTCTCGGGCCATCTGTGAAAGGAAGGCTCCGTCCAACTGTCCCGACCTCCCACTACGAACAGGAAGGAGTCCCAATCTGCCTGCTCTGCCTGAGCTATACCGAGGAACTCTGGGCCCCATCCCTGCTGATCCTCTAAGGTCTCAAGGTTGTTGAAGTCCCCTCCTACAATCCAAGAGTCCATCTCTGGCAACAAGTCTGTCAAGGATCTCCAAAAAATGGCTCTACGTCTGAGATCGGTCAGGGCGTAGATATTGAGGATGCCGATACGGGATCCCTCAATATGCAAGCCCACCCAAAGCACACGTCCTGGGATCAGAGTGCCAAAACCACACACATGCTGAACTAGAGAAGCGTCGATGGAGGTACAGACACCCCCGCTCCTCCCCTGCTCGCCAATCGAAGGTTCCCAATAGGTGTGGGAGCATCCTGTGAGGACTTTCCCACAAATACTGGTCTGAGAAGCTGAAAGCTTGTGTTCCTGTAGTAGGAGCACATCTACCTTTCCCACCAAGGCTGGCTGCAGCTCCTGTCTGAGCACCATCTTCCTGGGGCCACGGGTTCCTAATGAGTGGAACCCGTTAACGTTCCAAGAGATAATGTGTAAACTCATGAGGAGGGAAGGTGGGCCACAAACAGCTGTCTGCTTGCGGTCGAAGTCGAAGTGGTTGGAGGATGTCCTGTGTGGAGACGAAGGCGCTTCTGTGAAGGTTTCGAAGGAGAGGCCGGATCATCGGACCCATCCTCTAAAACCTTCAGCAGAGGGGAAAGGCCCTTCGTCCCGTGGTGGTAGGCTCTCTCTAACCAGCTCGACGCCTCTGCCAAGGAAGTGCTGTAGAAGCCCGCTACCTCTGAGGTCCTCCATGGGCGAAGCCCTTTCGCGTAGGCCCACTCCAACGGTGGTCTAATAATGACCAGGAGTCGGAAACGTTTGGCGTTGTGGCGCCAACGCAGATGAACATCACCCTCCTGCCACTACTGCTGAAGAAGCTCCGCTGCTCTGCTACCAATCTAGTCTTGCACCTGCTCCTGGGACTGATCTTGTATCGTCTCCCAAACATTTTCATTCGTCCATTGCTCATTCCCTTCACTGGAGATAGTGAAGGAATAGCTAGGACCATCGTGTGCGGCAAGGACGGACACCTTACCCTCCGCCTCCTTGCGGAGGAAGAAGATGCTGATGTCTAGGCATGCGGGGAAGGAGCCAATACCCGCTGCATCCAAATAATCCCAAGGACCTGCTCGATAAAACTCCAATGGAAGAGCTCTAGGAGCAGCCCTTGGGCATGGGGACGAAGATGAGGAGTCTGAACCAGAGGGAGGGGTGCTGGCCACCTGCGGGGAAGGGCCTCTCCCCTCCGCCGGGCCCGGAGGGATAGGCCCGGGTGAGGTCTGTGCTGGCTTCGGGGCTGCAGGTGGCGCAGGTGGAGGGGGGGATTCCCTCTGGATCATGCTCGAGGAAGAGAGTGGAGTGGAAACCACCGGTGCGGAGGGTGATCCTGGAGGGGGTGGGGGTCGGAGAATCGAGGAGGAGGGGGGAGGGGGAGGAGGGCGGGGTGAAGGATGAGGGGGAGGCTGGCTGACCTTCTCCTTTCCCTTCTCCTTTCCCTTACCGGGCTGCTGATGAGTAGGAACCATCGGAGGGGGCTCTTGCTGTAGATGGGCAGGTTTTTTGGGACCTGCTTTGTTTCCTTTCCATTTTTGTTTGACCTCCGTCCAATCTTCCCCTTGGGGAGGGGATGTCGCTGACTGGTGCGGAGGATCCTGAGTTGCCTGAACGGGGGTCTTCTGAGGTTCTGTACCCATGAAGCGAGAACATGAGCGCGCCTAGTGCTCGAAGCCATGGCATCTCAGACACTGGTTTGGGCGACCAGTGACCAGAATGCGCTGCATTACCACACCTGTGTCTGTCTCTATCTTGAACTCCGATGGGATGCTCTGTGGATCTAGGACTGCCACTGTGACACGTGGCACCCCTTGGGCTGCCGCCGCATCAACGTAGGTGTCCTGCATAGGCCAGCCAAGGTGCGTCCCCAGGTCCTTAAAGATCGGGCGAAGCTCGGTTGCAAGACCTGGGAAGATAAGGGTAACTGGATGGCGAGGAATGCGAAAGCGGGCATCGAAGTCCGCTACACTGAAACCCCTGTACCATGGGACCATGAGGATGATCTTCCCACCCACAGAAGAAGGGGATCGCCTGACCATGTCGCTCGCAGCCTGTGCTGAGGAGAGCTTAAGCCAGAAGATGCCACGTCCCATGAGTGCAACCTCCTCGATGTGACTGTCCTCGAGGTAAAGAGGGTGGACTGCAACCAGTCCCTGATGTCTGCTCGTGAAGGGGAGTAGCCAATGACTCTCCCATAAACAGATGTCTGGGAGAAGTCCGTGGCGGCCTGCTTCACCAAGGAGACCTGCTGCTCTGTCAATGTTACGCGATAGGCTGATGGAGGGGGGGGTCCATCTGGGCCACCGGTTCCGGGCACGTGGCCGCCATATCGCATTGACTAACTGCGAACACTCCGAGGCGGGGGAAGGGGAAGCAAACGAAAGGGGCAGGGATGGGGATTAAGGTAGGGGCAGGAAGAAAGAGGGATGGAGAGGTATGGGGAAATGGGGGGGGAGAGGGTGGTGACGAAAGGGATGGCGGAGGAAGGAGGAGGAGAAAGAGAGGGGGGGGGGGGGGGGGGGGCAGCGCAACGCAGGGGGGTGAGAGGAAGGGGAAGGGAGGGTGTGGCAGCGCCGCACGAGGGTGTGGGGAGGAGAGGTAAGGAGGGGAGGGAAAAAGGGGGGCAGCGTGGCGCAGTAGTGGGGAGGGGCAGGAGGGGGCGAGGGGGTTGGTAGCGCCATGCGAGGGGGTGGGGTGGGCGGGGGGGGATGAATGCGGCGAGAGGAGCAGGGAAGGAGGAGCGGAGCGAGGGGGGAGCGACGGGCGGAGAGAGGGGGAATGGAGCGGGGAGGCGGGGTGAGCGGAGTGTGGCGAGGGGGGAGGAGAGGAACGACGGGCGGAGGGTGAGGAGAGGAGGGCGGATGGCCGCGCAGCAGCGGCTGAAGGAGGTAGAGGGGAGGGCCGCGCAGCACGCGAGGGGGGGTAGACGGGGAGCGGAGGAGGGAGGGAGTTCACAGGAGCTACATAAACAATATCATAGCCAGCAAAGTGTCCTGTCTGGCCTGCATACACATGCTGATTATGCTCTTGAAGTGTACAATATCAGGCTGGAGTTTAGTGACATACACAACAACTTCCATTTTCTACTATCACATAGACCCTGTACATTGAGAGTAAGGCATTTGATATTCTGAAGCATATTTACAGATATGTAACAGAAAGTGAGAAATATATACAAGGCAACCAAAAACGGTTCAGGATTCCATGTCAATCTCAGGATCTGAAGCTCTTCCCTGAGATGAAGAGACAGCCTGAGGAGAAGACAACAAAGTAGCAACTCCCTCTTCCGGAAAAAGAGTGCGACATGCTATCATCACAGCCCATGTAATGCCAAGCCCGATTTTTCTTCAGGAGTATTACCATTTGATGATGCACCATTCCAAGTGCGAGAAGGCAAAGGTCTCCTGGCTAAAATCATTTTCCTAGAATTTTGCCCAGAATCATTCAAAGTTTTCCTCCCTCAAACTTGTGCTAGAGAAGGTGAAGGTAAGGAAGGGGATACATGTACAGTAGAGCCATTTGAAACAATTGGCACTTTGCCTTTGTCTTGTGCTGCAGAAATATGCTTCTTGTTTTTATTTTTGACCACATAAGACAATCCAATATCTTTGGCTGACATCTGCACAGGCATGGGTTCCTGATCCATTTTCTGCGCACGTAAAGGACATTGGGAAGCCATATGACCAAATTTTTTGCAATCAAAGCAAGCTCCTGGAAACAAACCCCACTTGAGTTTGTAAAAAGCACTTCCCATGTCAACATTATTCACAATGACAGGATAAGAATCTGGCGTGGGATGATCAGTATCCCATAAGATGCAAAAACGATTGGAATTCCCATTTGGCCGTGGAGGGCAAACTGCTTTGCCCAAAGAGGCTGCAATTGTGGGCAAAAGGGAAGCCAAACATTGTGGAAAGTCCACAATCTCAACCCGAACTGGACAATGATGCCAGATGAGGGCTTGGTAATCTCTGGTTGGTGACCATGGAATCACATGCACCATTTGCTGCCCATAGAAAAGGGGAGAATACTCCAAGAGCACCTCCTCATGTTCTTCATCTGTGATTATAACTTCAAAAAAACCCCTTGCTGCATAATGGACTATACGAAAAAAGGAACCACCGAGAGTTCGAGTCAACCAATTACCCACATCTACAGCAGCACGCATACGTCCTAGGAAAAAAATAATGACGACATATTTGGCATAGTCCCGCACATAGGATCGACAATGTCATCCACTTCGACCATGAGACCAACTATAGGGACTGAATCTCCACAGCCTACTTTTGCTTTTTATTATGGCCCGATCTGTCCTTTTGAAAAGTCTTGTCAAATTCATATGCATCCATAAAAAGAGAACCCAGAAATTGAAAGGACCAGGTACAGATAGCAGAGAGCAGAAAGTACAAAAAAAGGGAGAAAGAAAAGAGGGCAAAATCAGCGAGCTTTTGTAAAAGGAGAAGAACATATGGAATATTGTATGGGAAAAAGTACAGAATATTGTACGGGAAAAAAGTACGAAAAACAGTACAAAAATTGTACAACAAAAGTACAAAAAGGAGTACGAATATTGTAAGGAAAAACAGTACGGAATATTGTACTGGGAAAAGTACAGAAACTGTACAGAAAAAGTATGGAAAAGAGTACGGATATCAGACAGGGAAAAAGAACGGATGTATAGGAAAGAAGAAAAAGACGATGAAAAGAACTAGAGTCTTCACAGAAGCCGAGGACCTACAACGAAAGGAAAGCAGCCCATACATCAGGCTGTATGGAAGCCGTACAAGTGCTAACAGGTTGTACGGAAGCAGGGAAGCTGTTCGACTCCTCTCACACACCCCACAGACACACACACACACTTCCTTTTTTTTTAGTGAAATCTTATATTTCTCCGTGGGAAACCTCAGAAGAGGTGAAAACCCACCGTGAAGTACAAAATTGAAAAGATTACAAGAAGGCACCTGGGAAAAGCCAGGAGGTTAACCGAGAACTAGAAAAGTTGAAAAGTCATTAGGGAATTTTCCAAAAAACAAAAGGAGGAAAATATGAATTTACACGCCTCCAAGTGGCGACATAAAGACAATATCCTCCAAATTGATCCCCTGTTGTACCAAAAAAGCATTGAGTGAAGTAGTGGTGCCATCAATAAAATGCAATTTCTTTCGACCTTTGTGATTCTTTTTGACATACAAAAACCTATTGCAACATTGGATGCATATCCTCAATTGTAAAAGTACTTTTTGGGGGAGGAGAAGCATCCTGAGTATCTTGCACTCTTAAATCCACCGTCTTTTCCACTGTATCATTATCAGTACGAATATTGTAAGGAAAAACAGTACGGAATATTGTACTCGGAAAAGTACAGAAACTGTACAGAAAAAGTATGGAAAAGAGTATGGATATCAGACAGGGAAAAAGAACGGATGTATAGGAAAGAAGAAAAAGACGATGAAAAGAACTAGAGTCTTCACAGAAGCCGAGGACCTACAACGAAAGGAAAGCAGCCCATACATCAGGCTGTATGGAAGCCGTACAAGTGCTAACAGGTTGTACGGAAGCAGGGAAGCTGTTCGACTCCTCTCACACACCCCACAGACACACACACACACTTCTTTTTTTTTTAGTGAAATCTTATATTTCTCCGTGGGAAACCTCAGAAGAGGTGAAAACCCACCGTAAAGTACAAAATTGAAAAGATTACAAGAAGGCACCTGGGAAAAGCCAGGAGGTTAACCGAGAACTAGAAAAGTTGAAAAGTCATTAGGGAATTTTCCAAAAAACAAAAGGAGGAAAATATGAATTTACACGCCTCCAAGTGGCGACATAAAGACAATATCCTCCAAAGTGATCCCTTGTTGTACCAAAAAAGCATTGAGTGAAGTAGTGGTGCCATCAATAAAATGCAATTTCTTTTGACCTTTGTGATTCTTTTTGACATACAAAAACCTATTGCAACATTGGATGCATATCCTCAATTGTAAAAGTACTTTTTGGGGGAAGAGAAGCATCCTGAGTATCTTGCACTCTTAAATCCACCGTCTTTTCCACTGCATCATTATCAACTATATCAGAAGGAGAGAGATTCAACTGTGTGTCCTGTTCTTTTAAATCCACCTTCAAATCCTCAATAGGAGCCAGTTGAGACTTTTGCAACTGAGAGTCTTGCATAAGGGTATCCTGGCAAGAAAGAGTCTGGAAAGGATTTGACACTGTAACAAAGCTTTCCCTTGAGTGTTCACCCGTCTCCATTCTTTTTTATGCTTGGGCTGTTCCAACTTTGTAATGGAGAGTAATAGGAACCTGAGGGAGGGGCAAAGCACCTTTTACACAGTTCGAATGACTTGCGGATGTAGGGCAATACCGAGAAAAATGACCAACCTGCTTGCATTGGTAACACGTATTCGGGAAGGAAGAAAATTTTAACAAAATGCGAAAACGATGGGTCATACCAAAATCAAGATCTAAACATGAAGGTATGGCCTCATCCATATCCCACAAGACACAAACACGGATGTCCCTACTCAAAACCAAAAAATCCTGCTTGGCAAGATGCAACACTCTGCCCAAAAGAGTTGCAATAGAGGAGATATGCGGGAGTAAAGGTACGGGCAAGGCTTTGAGAGTGACCCAGATAGGACAAAAACACATGAGGTTCTTGGTTGGGTCAAAAAGAGGATCCCAAGGCATAGCATATGCAAAGAAACTTGCGCCATGCACCCCCTGCCATACTGACCAATTGGTATAATGTTTCCACATCAATACATCTCGCATAATAAAAACCTTTTCCAAGAAAAACAAAAGAGGAAATTTTCTCCATCCCAACAACTGTTGTCGACCAAGCACGTAAGGAAGCCGAATTCATCACTCTGTCCATGAAATAGAGACAAACTTCAAGTTGTTGTGCGTGACAGATACTATCAAGAAAAGAATCCAGAGGGACAGCCCAACACAGTAGCAAAAGCGAATCTTGAGCCTCCAAGACAGAATCCTCACATAATCGGCATAGAAGATTCCTTCGCAACAACGACGAAGGATAAAAAGAGAATTCAGATTTAAGCATTTTGTTAGGCTGAGGAGAATCAAAGAGATCAAGGGCCCGTTTTTTCCTCGTAGAGGCTGAGAGAAGGGCAGCGGTGGACTGAAAGGTAAAACGAGTGCTAGCAGACGGAACATCAGATGGAACCGTAAGTGTTTTCCCTATAGAGGCTGAGAGAAGGGAAGCGGAAGACTTAAAGGTGTAAGAAGCAACAACCGACGGAGCATCACACGGAACAATAAACGGATCAACAGATGCTGCAACAGACGGAACAGCCGAGCGAGAGATAGGGGAAACGAAGGAGATAACAGAGCTACAGGTGGATGACCAGAACATGCAGGGGACGAGGAAGAAACATGAAACGATGGCACAAAGACTTGCTATGTCATCTTGAACCTCACCACACAATTTTACACACACACACACACACTTTTTTTTTTTAGAGATGTTAGTTACTTTGGAGGATATGATATTTTTATTCAGGTGACTCTGACTATTCAGGCCTTGCTATGCTAGTCAAACATGATTTACAACCCCAGGTTGCTTACAATGATTCCCTAGGGAGATGGATGGTTATGCAAATATGTATCCATGGTGACATTTATGAGATTGCTGCTGTTTATGCCTCTCAAGTATCTGCCCACAGGGCTGACATGTGGGCATCTATTGCTTCATATCCCTGGAGATCAGTTGCCTTCCTTGGAGGGGACTTAAACAACTCTCCTAGGCCTAGAGATAACACTACAGGAAACTCACACATGCTTCAGCTTGAGCAAAGAAAATGGAATCATCTTATGGCACATACACAAGCAGGAGACATTTGGCTTACTTTGCAGCATGATTTGCCTGGATATACATATCATCATAATGCTATCCACAATTACTGGGCAAGGCTAGATAGATGGTACTTGCTACATACGCAGCAATTTACTGATTTCACCATTCAAATCACGATGGATCATTCTCTATCTCTACCAGATCATGCTCCTGTTTGGTTGACATTGGATTTTGGTATGCCTACTCATGATTTGCCTGCTCATACTATCCGGCTCAAACATGTAAATGCAGCATATTTTCAGCATGCCTCTTATAGAAACATGATACAAGATGCCATTGCCCCATTGCAGGCACATGCCCATTATGACTTGAATTATGCATGGGATTCCTTTGTGCACCATATTCAGCATGTTATTACGCTATATGGCAGATCATATATGGCTGATTGGAGGAAAAAAATAATGGATGCCAAATATCAAGTGCAGTCCCTCACAAAGTTATCACAGGTTCAGAATTTATCTCCAGTCCAACAACAGAGTTTATTGCATTATCGATCATTGTTACAAGAAAACAATCAAAGGAAACTCAACAAGTGGCAAGTCCGTGCACGGATGACACCATTCATGGATAAAGGATGCTCTTCCAAATCTTTTTTCCAGGGGTTACATTCTCATCGAAGGAAGAGCTCCTGTCTAAGAGTAAGGAAGATTGATGGCACCTGGACTCATTCTCTCTCTGATCTTGATCATGAATGTTATGATCAATTTCAGAAGCTATTTGCAGCCCCTCATCTCCCACTCAGCCAATGATAGATGCACGGCAAGCTCTTTTGAGACATGTCCAACCAATCATGCTTCAGCAGGATGCCTTATCCCTAGATCCGTCATTCACAGCAGAAGAATTACATAATGCCTTGCTCCATCTTGGCAAAGGGAAATCTCCGAGATGGGATGGTCTAACAGTCGAATTCTATTTGGCATTCTGGGATGACCTTAACGATGTCATGCTACAAATGATTAATGATGCGTGGAACAACAATTGTATGCCTAATTCATGGAAACATGGGCTGGTCAAGCTTATTCTGAAGAAAAATCTTTCTGAAACTTTATCAGACTGGAGGCCCATTACTCTCATGCCAGTGCAATATAAGCTCATCACCAAAATGCTGGTGCATAGAGTGCATACCTTTTTGCATGATGGGCTACATCCTTTTCAATATGGATTTGTGCCTAGAAGGCATATATATGATAACATTGCCAATGCCATGACTGCCATTGAGTATGCCAAATACATTGAACAAGATGTTTTAATCTTACAGGTAGACATAGCTAAAGCTTTCGACACTGTTCAGTGGGATTTCATTGCACAAACAATGCACAAGATGGGATTTGGGCCAAAAATGGTGCACGTTATCTATTGGCTATATAAAGACTCTTCAACCCAATGTATTTTGGCCAATCATTTGTCTATATCTTGGACATTAGTGAGGCAAGGTTGCCCTCTAGTGCGCTACTTTATGCCATTGCCACTCACCCCCTGCTAATCTATATGGATCATCTTACCTCACAGGGGAAATTAAAAGGTTTACAGTTTCCAGGAGTATCTAGCTTTGTGGCCCATGCATATGCAGATGACTCCTTTTTTATGCCTCAAAATACACAGCAAGAACTGAACACTTTAATGGATGCTTTATCTTTGTTTGGACTGGCAGCGGGACTGCATGTTAATTTTGAGAAATCCAAACTCATACCCTTAAAGAGTCGAGATTGGCATGCCATACATGGCCAGGAGAGATTTTAGATCCTCATGTTCTGATCAGGCACCTGGGATATCCTATTGGCTGGCTGGTCACTAGAAAACAGCAGCTTAATTGGATATTAGATAAGCTAAATGCAAAGCTAAATTATTGGAAAACTGCCACTTGGCCACTTCATGTCCGCCTCAGCATTGTGCAGTCCATTGTTATGGCATACATACAATTCTTTCTGCCACTCTTACATTGGACAGATCAAGAAATTGCAGCCTATATGTCAAAAGCCATGGACACGCTATGGAAGAATAAGGCCTCCAAGAAGGCATTCCATTTGTTGAAAATGGACTTTATCTGTTCTCCTCGGAAATGTGGTGGTTTGAATGTGCTTAATATTCGCTATCATGCACTCTCACGAAAGGTATCAATGCTGCTCACCTTCTTTAAGCAAACACAACCATGGACAAGAATGCTTTCCTATATGTGTCAGACTATGCAGACACTTTTTTATGGTAAATGGGAAGTGGATGTCTGGGAGCTTTTACTTGGAAAATTTATGGGGAAAATCCCAAACTGCCCCTTTGCCTCGGCACTCATTCTTGAGGTCCTCTCTAATATCAAATGGGATCCTGCAAACCCCCAATCCTGCAAACCCCCAAACAACTCTTTGTGGAGTGAGAGCATATATTGGAGTGCAGTTTTTGATCCTCCCCTTGCTTGTCAGGAGCCTGTCATATCATATAATTTGAGCAAAATGGGTGTTAGATGCATTGCAAATGTGATAGATGATCTTACTTTTCCTCAGATCATGGCCAAATGCAATCTTGGAATGCACCACAGGCCTATCTGGAAGAAAATAAAAGATCTTCTGCAGCCTTTATTGCCTATTCCCCAGTTCTCACATGATAACAAGTTAGCTGACTGGAAGTTATGTCCCAAAGGGCTGAATATGCGCCCTGTGCCTATCAGCAAACTCACCTCTATGACAACATACAGACTTTTGCAGCCCATGCCGTGGATACACACTCATGCCTCAAACAAAGACCATTTCTTTGGCGTTGCATTACTAGAACATTGCCAATTGGAACTACTTTGGTTAAGAGGAAGATAGCTACTGCCACCACTACCTGTTTACTATGCCAGGCACATGCAGAGACAGTACCACACTTATTATGGTTTTGTCAATGCTCCAGGCTTTTGACTGCAAAGATTTCAAGGTTCTTATGTCTTAGATTCCCGAATACCAGATTTGGAAAATTTTTTGGCTTTTTGGCAGATGTCCTACTCCATTGCGACCTTATTCTCTACTCCTTCACTGGATTAGATTTTGGGCTCTATGGACCTTCTGGACTGAACATAATATGGCATACTTACACAAACACTTCCATCAGCCCTATGAATTCTTCAGAGCTTCCTTAAGGCAATCTGTTTATGATGCCTGTAAGGAAGGAGATCTACATAGGTCCTGCATGGAGATAGTGTATTTGTGTTTTTGATTTGGGCTCTCCCCTTTTAGGAGAGTCTCTTTGTACAATATTAATCTTATAATACAAGTCCATGGAATTACCCAAAAAAAAAAAGTGTGTGTGTCTTATACTGAGATTTTTTGTTGATATATTGTCCAACTTTGGAAAGCTCTCTTGTAATATAAAGCAACGAAATTTTCACTTTTTAAAAAAAAGTGTCTCTCTCTTATATATTGAAATCTTCCGATGTTTGTAATTGCATTTCTCTCTTTGGGGACTGCTGCTTGTAATATAGAAAGACATGGATTTCACTTTTTTTTTAAAAGTGTGTATCTTAAAAAGAAGCTGGAATATTGAAAATTAGCCACTTGGCCACTACATGTTTGGCTCCG
Organism: Dipteris shenzhenensis; assembly: GCF_047967505.1. Lineage (NCBI taxonomy): Eukaryota > Viridiplantae > Streptophyta > Polypodiopsida > Gleicheniales > Dipteridaceae > Dipteris > Dipteris shenzhenensis. The sequence continues at coordinate 10,241,639 of NC_141609.1, read as the reverse complement.
CATTATGCAATCCATTTTAGTTGCTTGCATAAAGTTCTTCTTGCCTCTAATGATGTTTGGTAAGAAGAATAATCAATATTTTATGTCCACTCTTATGGAGACCTTTTGGCACTCCAGACATGGCCATAAGAGCCTTAGATTACTTTCCATGGAGCGCCTCTGTTTGCTGAAAATGCATGGTGGTTTGAATATTTTAAATATTCACATTCACACTTGGCAGATACGGGAAAGATGAAGCTGGAATTTCTGCATGTAATCAGCCTTGGGCTGCCGTGCTGCATCATATAATTTCATAGTTGACAACTTCTGCTTTTGAGCACTAACATCCAAATCAATGGGATTTTATTTTGGGACACATTGATGGCAAAGTTCAGGGTTGCCCATTTGCCTCTACAATGCTTCCAGATTGGAAAGCTCATCTCAAATGCCCAGGTCGCACCTTCTTGGAGGGCAATTCTTTGCACATTGAAAGTCTCCATTGGTCAAAGGTATTTGATCCTCCCCTTGCTTTCCAAGAATCCACGTGCTCTTACTTCATTTGATATAGTTGGTGGGTGATGTGATACATCAAGATGGTACATTGATCTCTTTTCCATTGGCGGTCATACAGTATGGTTTGAGACTTACAGACAGTTTTGATATTCTCTTTCTCAGATGCTACAATCTTTCCTACCAGTAACACAATTGGAGCTGTCCTATCATCTCATGCATTGGACTTTGCATTGCCAAGATTTAGGCACTCATCCTTTGCCATTGGCTAATATAACAAGTGGCCAGTTTCTATAGGGTTTCACACACACACACACACACACAATTTTTATGTGAAAACCAGTTGTCATTATATTACAAAAAAAAGTCCCAAAGAAAGGGACAATCTGCTACAAGTATCAAAAGACCTCATTATATGACAAGAAAGCAAGATGCACACACACACATATATGAGAAAAGAACCATTGAAGAAATGCTATACAACTCCTCTAGGACTCTAGAAGTGCTAGTATAAGCGAAATTGGACCATCAATGTGGGCAAAGGATCCCCCTCAAGGTGCTTAGCTGAAATTCACATTGTGGTCAGGCAAACAGGATCTTTTAGATTCTCTCCTTGATTGAACCAAGCCAAGGAACCGTGTAAGGTCAGTTAATCCATTTCTTCTTTTGCCCCGTCCACTCTCAACTTATTTGGCAAGGTAATCTAGGAAACTGCTTGGAGGTGGGGACCTAGGCGTCAGGAAACCAGTATGGAGTACAATGTCATTGCCATACTTCTATCTCTTTTTCTACATATTTAACAATTTGCACGAGCGCAAGAATATATAAGGGCTAAGTGATTCTCATAGCTGCAATTTCTGCAATCTCCAAGCACATATTCATTAAAATAAGACCCAAAGTCAATAATTTTCAAAATGTCATAAGGCAAGAACTAATGTGATAGCATCCCTCGTGTGAAGTTTGCCAAGAGGAGAGAGCTTCAGTCATAATTTGAATGGAATATTATTTCTGCACAAACATGCAAATCAGTCTAGAACAGATGTGGTGATTTGATAGACTGTTCTTGCCATCAACTTGGGTAGAGGAGGGAACTTTGATCCTAATTTAAATGGAAGCTCATTTCTACACAAGCATGCATAGAACATTGTAACAAAAAAAAGAATAAATAGAATGGAGAAGAACAAATAGTATGGAGATATTGAAAAGAGAGAGAACAAAGAACAAAAGAGCTTCATGAACTCTTGTGGATCTCTCTCTCTCTCTCTCTCTCTCTCTCTCTCTCTCTCTCTCTTACACACACACACACACAAAGAAAAAAAGAAAGAGAGAAATATTGAGAGAAAGAAAGAAAGAAATATTAATGGCTTCGAAAGACTGAAGGGTCTATTAGACTGAGAAAAACTAGATACAATAAAAGCTAAGGGGTGGGACCACTAGATAGAGAGAGAGAGAGAGAGAGACCTTTCCAAAAGTTATTAATTGATAGTGAAGCTCATACCTGCAATTCGCCACAAAAACCATAAACATGAGAAAAACATAATGCCAAGTGCATGAAGCTGTGAAGTCACAGAAAACAGCAAACAAGCATACCTTGCACCTATAAACAATCGATTTATATGAGTAAGAAAAATGAGCTTTTGGAAATGAGAAAGTAAGCATGGTCTCAAAAGAGAATAGGATACACAAGTGGCACAGGAAAATGGAAGTTACAGTGTCCGTTGGTCAAGAGTGCAAAGGCGAGGCCACAAGTATTTTTGAATTGACTCTTGAACTGGATACCTGGCAATTTAACCACTAAGATCAGATAATAAAGAAAGCCCGTAATTATGTTAAAATATAAATATAGATGGTTAAAACACACACACACACTTCCTTTTTTTTCTGAAACCACTGTATTTTATATCAAGAAATGTTTTTACAGTGAGAATAGTCTAAAGAAAAGACTATTCTGAAAAATCAAAAGCAGTGGGAAAACACCTCTAAAGATGATACATCCAAGTCATCATGATGACAAGCATCATACAAAGATTGCCGTAACCACACACACACATAAATATATATATGTGTGTGTGTGTGAGAGAGAACCGATGGTAGTATGAATCAAAAGATAACAGCAGCTCAGAAAAGTTTCTCTTATTTTCACAAATTCTACCAACAAAAGTAAACAACCACATTGACCGGAAATATTATTTCATGAGGGACAAAGATAGTAACAAAGAACCAATTTTGCAAGCAAAAGATCCCAAATCTGTATGCAAATGATCTCTGCCACCATGCCAGCCACAGAGAAAGCGCCTTCCACGCCTGCACGCATTCAGATCCACTTTGACCATGCCCTTGACCCAGTGTACGTGAGTCACCTAGCTAGGAAGCTCTCAGCCCTACTTGGAGATGATACAGACCTCACCAGCACCTCTAACACCCTTGTCTCAGTTGTACAGGACGGCGCCACCAGATCCTTCCCCACTACCCGATCCATGCGGCTCCGAGATGGGAAGATGCTTCAAAACCCTTGGTTCGATGACGAGTGCAGAGAGGCGAGAGCATACCTCATACATGAGCGGGCTTTGGGTCACTTGACGTCACCTGACGCGCATAGGATCTTCCGACAATTGACACGTCATAAGAGACGGGCCTTCCTCACACATAGGATGGATGAGATTGTAAGATCTTTTCAAGGAGGAGACCCGACCATTGGATGGAGGTTTCTATTGGAAGGGAAACCACTTATTCCCATCACTCACCCAGATATATGGCACACATGCATGTTCCCTCTATGATGCCCAGATGCAGACACCGCCTAATATGTCCTCTATGCCCAGGCCCAGCACCTGTCACTTGTTCACCACACAGAACGTACGAGCTGTGCTTTGTTGACTACACAATCAGAGAGTGTAGGACTATGAGGGCCTACGGACTAAGCACTGACAGGAGGTCCTAGCACAGATGTTCAACCGGGCTGTATGTCACGGCTTCCCACCTACTTGGAGCGCCACCACCACTGTGCCGATACACAAAGCCGGAGACCCTTGGAGATTGGGAATTACCCCTCATGATTGGCTATACGTTGGCCAAGATTTATGGATCAGTTCTAGAGAGGGAGCTCAGCAGTCAAACAGAGGCTCGGGTGCACTGGGCACTACGACAGGCAGGATTCCGAAGACAGCATTCTACCCTAGATCACATCTTCACTTTGAGGGCTATTATCAAGGAGGCAATATCTAGAAGGTCTACACATGCTTTGTAGACTTTTGAAAGGCATTTGACACTGTCCCATGATCCCGCATGATCAGGAGATTACAGGAGATGTAGATCCCAAAGACACTGATATGGGGAGTGATGAGTCTATATGAGTTAGCCGGAGGTAGAGTCGGTGCCCCAGGTGGTCTATCGGATTGGGTTGAGAGTACGATCGGAGTGAAGCAGCGCTGTCCCCTCTCACCGACCCTTTTTGGGCTCTACACTGATGAGATCACTTCTTTCATAGACCGCCTAGGAAGCGAAGGATCACCACTGCCGATCTTATGATACCGATACTACTATATGCTAATGCCATAGTCCTTATCTCATTTTCAGCCAAGGGGCTGCAGAGACATATGGAGGCCCTGTGATCGCGGTAAAATTATTAGAAATGACCCAACAGAGGGTACACACAGTAGAAGACTTATAGTAATGCCCACGAACTCACACAGTGTGGTGTGGGTGTGGAATCACAAACTTCTTTACTTATGTGCATTCAATAGATGTGCAGACTCATCAAGAGACAATGAACCGGCCAGATAGAGAAACCACCAAAATATATATTTTCGTCCAAAACTATGGACACAATACAAGAGAGATAGATCCAGAGTCCCACCAATGGTGTGGTCCTCTGATCTTACCACAAGATCCTTCTCCAATCTGTTGGCTATCTCTAGACTCGAGCCCGCGTGCTCCACCTCGAGCGTTTGTAGACTTTCCGTCCAGTGTGTTCTTCTCCACCTTACTGCCTGTGAATCAGCCTAGGTGGGCAGCCCCTGCCAAGCTTTGTCTGCAGCACACAGATCCCTGTTCCACTGCTCCAACCTGCCTGTGAATGGCTGCTCCAGAAGGGTATGATGATCACAACACCTTGCTGCCCTAGAAGACAGCCAAGGCCCCAGCCCTTACGGAACTCAGTCTGCAGCACTCCTTCAACTCTCCTTTACCTCCAAGATGAGGCCAAAGGGAATGCCTTCAGGCTGCTCCTGTCTGCTCCACTTTCTGCTGGATGTTGGATGAATAATGGGGCATGAAGCCCCTCCTTTTATAGGCCTAGGGGCCTGTCAAAAACCCGACCAGTCTGTCCCAATCTGGGCCGACTGGACAGACCAGGTTGACTGGCTCAACCGACCTGGTTGGCTCAGCCCAACAAGCCCTTTAAGGGCTCACAAAACTAGGCCTTTATGGCCCATACTTTTAGGGCTTTTGGCCCTCCAATCTAGGCAAGGGCCCAGCCCCTAGGACAGCCCTATATAAGGCCTGGTTGGCTGCCTCAAAGCAACCCAACCAGCCTCTCTCCTGGCCGACCCATGTGCTGGTCTGTCCCGCCTCTGCTGCGCCACTCTGATCTGGCCACTTGCACGCCCATCTGTACCCACCTTGCCACGTGGCACTGCGCCACTGGCCCAGGCCATATGTGCCCTATTGTGGGCCTTCCTGCAGGCTCCAGCCTGTCCTGTTTGCAGCGCCATGGTTGCGCCTCTCTGCTGCAGCATCCTTGCCTCTTGCCAGGTCTATACCAGCCGCGTACAGCCACGTATGCATCCCGTACCTTCTCTGTACTGAAGCGCCGTCTGTCCTTGCTGGAAATCCCTGCGCAATCAGGCTGCTGCAGGTCCCTGATGTCCACATGTCTGCCCCATACATCAGGAGCTCCACGACTTGCCAGGTACCCTTCTTGCTTTGTGTGAGGTGCTGCCCAGATGGGGAGGTGACCTTTCCAACACCCCCTCTCACCGACACATCTCGGCCCAATGACAACACGTCGATGAAGATGCTCCAATAACTCCCTCGTCGTAGTCCTCTGGAACCTTTGGGTGTCGAAATCTTTTCCTGGCTTTTCATCTAGTGGCTCCTGCTCCACCAGGTCTGGTTCCGCTTCCGCACACCATCCTGGTACAAGGTCCATCTCTGGTAGCACCTCTTGGCACCACCCCCTTCTGTCACATTCCTACCTTCGAATTCGAGCAACACAGCCTCCACGATCCTCCAGTTGTCCCCGTCATAATGAGTGAACAACCTGGAGTCTTCCAGGCACCATGATCTGAGGGTCTGTTTCAACCCGTCCTACTTTCTGCTGGATGTTGGATGAATAATGGGGCACGAAGCCCCTCCTTTTATAGGCCTAGGGACCTGTCAAAAACCCGACCAGTCTGTCCCAATCTGGGCCGACTGGACAGACCAGGTTGGCTGGCCCAACCGACCGGTTGGGTCAGCCCAACCACCCCTTTAAGGGCTCACAAAACTAGGCCTTTATGGCCCATACTTTTAGGGCTTTTGGCCCTCCAATCTAGGCAAGGGCCCAGCCCCTAGGTCAGCCCTATATAAGGCCTGGTTGGCTGCCTCAAAGCAGCCCAACCAGCCTCTCTCCTGGCCGACCCACGTGCTGGTCTGTCCCGCCTCTGCTGCGCCACTCTGGTCTGCCCACTTGCAGGCCCATCTGTACCCGCCTTGCCACGTGGCACTGTGCCACTGGACCAGGCCATATGTGCCCTATTGCAGGCCTTCCTGCAGGCTCCAGCCTGCCCTGTTTGCAGTGCCATGGTTCCGCCTCTCTGCTGCAGCATCCTTGCCTCCTGCCAGGTCTATACCAGCCCCATACAGCGACGTATGCATCCCGTACCTTCTCTGTACTGAAGCGCCGTCTGTCCTTGCTGGAAATCCCTGCGCAATCAGGCTGCTGCAGGTCCCTGATGTCCACGTGTCTGCCCCGTACATCAGGAGCTCCACGACTTGCCAGGTACCCTTCTTGCTTTGTGTGAGGTGCTGCCCATGTGGCAGTCCCCCTCCCTTTCTCTTCTCTGGGCATCTTCTGCCCTAGGTCTCCCTCCCCCACGCTCTGCTCATTTGGGGGCTTACAGATGGGAAGGTGACCTTTCCAACAAAAATTGGGTCTTGGTGGGGAGCTCCTGATCCCCCCCCCCCCAAGTCCAAGATGTGTGGAGCTGGAGGAGATCTAACTGTATGATACGGTCAATCTCATCTTGTGGGATCGACTCAAGGTGCATCCATACTATATTGAAAGGGAGGAAGCTTATCCATTTGAATCCCGTGTCTGGCAAACCATGTGGATACACGCGCATACCATGTGTCCACCCCACTCTCAGCTAATCTTCTGGATGACTCCAAGGCCAACCTCAGTAGTCTCCAATGGGGTATGTCCCAAACTCTGTGAATGAATGTCACTGTCTAGAAGATGGCATCAGTATGTAGTTGTGTCATGGCGAACTTTGCTTGTAATATCTCATGAGGGACTGAGAGCTTGCTCCGAATCATCCTAGATCCCATGGTCACCTGTAGCCGCTCAAATCTCCTCCACTCTGCTATCGGTAGATCACAACCCCAAAAGGATGCTGCATACATGGTAGTCGGTCATACTAGTGTATCGAAGAGCCAGCACTTCATCGATGGGTCCTGAAAGTTTCTCCAATCGTGCCAAAGCACCCCACCCTCGTGTGAGTCGTGCTTGGGCTGCATGTGTCATAGTGAAACGGGGTCCTATGCAGACTGCTCCCAATTATGTGTAGGACTGCACTATCTCCACTAGCTCATCTCGATAGGTGAAACTAAGCCGACGAAGCATTGCATGTGAGGTGTTGAAGACCATAACCTTGGTCTTTCCAAGGTTGACTGTTAGGTCTCTCTCTCTTTGCAAAACACGCATCTCAGAGAAGCGGTTCATCATTAGACCCCAGTATCTCGAGGACAGAGGAGTCTCACATGCATTGAGGATTGCTATTGGGTAGATACGGATTTCATTCCATCAGCTGAGGATTGAGACAGAGAGAGCAACATGTTTACCCAGAGAGCAGTGGATTTGCATGCTAAGCACACTAGGAGTGATTGAGACAGAGGAGCACTTTCTCTGTGCCTGCCCAGCCTACTACAAGATCCGAGGGCGATACCATTGTCTCTATCAGGATGGGAGTGGCTTCCATCCACTATCACGATTGATCCACTTCCATGACTAGGTCTACGTTGGGCTCCATCTGCTTGAGATACGCCGACATAGGGACACCCTACTAAGACATATCAGAAAGCAGCAGGGAGCGACCAGACCATAGGGTATAGCGGCTAATCAGACACAGCGGTGGGTCATAGATTTCTATGCCTTTGAGTCAGCCCCATGACACAGTGGGGTGAAGGAGGAGCTAGCCGATACGTGGGCAATCTGGATTTTTGAGAGACGGTTGCAGAGGCCACTCGCGACACGGAGAATGACCAGAGCACCCTCTATTGAGGTCAGACCTATTACGAGAGGTCACTTTGAACGTAGCTCAGTGAGTTCAGAGATCGAGGAGACCACGTCCCTCTATGCCACCATAGCATGAGACCGCCAGACAGACCCAGACGTTTTTACTGCTCATAGGCGTGCCATCACGGTGCCGGGTTTCGGATTCTGAGTTTTTGAGCTCCAGTCCCAGTCTCAACCTACCTTAGATAGCACGAGATATATCTTACACTTGATTTCGCTTGAGCTATTGAGCTTCTTTATTTTATTTTCTGCATAGTACTCAGCAAGGGCCTTAGTGCACCCTTTGCTTCATCCCTTTGTGGTTTGTATGAGTTATTTTCCCTTTTTGGTGTGTTTTGCACATTGTCCCATAGGCCCATGAGGCTTTCCGCAGATGTTAATCTCTCTCTCTCTCTCTTGTAGGAATGAATGAAAGAATTTACAGAATGAATGAATTATTTAAAAAACTAAATGAACCTCTTACACTTATGTACCGCTTTCTACAAAGATGCAAAAATACATTCCTAACTTAGAAAGTACATGCATACTCAATCAAACCCTCTTTTGAAACTAAAAGAAAAATGGGCCTAAAATGACAGCGCTATATGAGATAGGACCGGATGGAGCATAGTGTCATGTCATTTCTATGCAATTGAGTCAGCCCCGAGACAAGTGGAATGGAGGAGGAAGAGATAGATGAGATGACAATGGGAGGAGACAATGCATAGCAATGGAGCGAGTGGCACACAGACCGACGAGACCACACACTCTGGAGGTCTAGGATCTCAACCTTTCTCTAAGGGAAGTACCGAAGCCGAGGGGATACTCTCGACATGGCCCCAACCACAGCGTGAGACAATAGGACAAATGCAGCTACAAAATATCCTCGCATCACTAGAGAGCCACCATGGGACCTGGTTATGCATTTTGAGTCTTTTGAGTACTAAATTTGAGTTTATGAGTTTTTGAGTTGAGTTTTCTAGTATAGCACTCTATAAGAGCCTTAGCGAGCTCGTTGCATCAGCCCACGGTGGCTTGTATGAGTTACTTACTTTATTGTACTTTGTCTCATAGGAGCGCGAGGCCTGCTGAAGGCATAAATCTCTCTCTCTCTCTCTCTCTCTCTCTCTCTCTCTCTCTCTCTCAAATCAGAGATGCTGGCGACTTTCATCCATGAGGCTGTCCCACACACAAAGCATTTGCTCATGGCACATAGGTGAGATTAGAGCATGTAAGATAGACTCCACTCAGAGCGCAATCATTGAGTTCTTCCAGCCAAACAGCACTGACCACCATGGCTCAGGAAGATGAAGAACCCCCAAAGACCAAAGGGAGAGACGGTAGACCTGCCATCGAGTTGAGACACAGATCAAACTAGGGGACCTCCCCCCATACTTAAGAGATCGGGGCAGGACGACGGGATTGACAGTGGCACTTGTTCGCCGTAGGGCCATAGCTAGGAGAGCACAACGGACCACACACATACTGACAGCCATCAGGGCTCCATCAGAGGCTTTATGCCACTGCAGCCTCAGCCTCTACTAAAAGTCTTTGAAAACCTCTACAATGAATTGAATGGGTGGAGACTCTAAGCAGGCATAAAATGCAACATAGTAGCGCTAGTACAATAGTACTTTGGATGCTAGCGGAGGGATCAAGCCTACTAGAGATCTTGGTGATGTATGAGCATGCGGTTGCATGCACATAGGCACGGAAAGAAAGAAATATTGATGTCCTCGAAAGACCTCGCAGGCCTATGGGACAAAGTACATCAAAAGAAGAAACCCATATAAGCCTCTGTGGGCTGAAGCAAAGGGCGTGCTAGGGCCCTGTCTAAGTGCTATGCTAAGCTAACTCAAAAATCAAAACTGAAGAACTGAAAGACTAAAAAATTGAAAGGTCAAAATTCGAAACCCGGTGCCATGGTAGCTCTCTGGTGGGCTGCAAAGATATCTCGGATCTGCGTCTCTCAAGCTATCTCTTGTTGTGGCGGAGGATGTGGTCTCCTTTACCTTTGTATCCGATGGGCTATGTCAAGAGTGATGCCTTGTCTCTGACGGTCTCCTTTGAGTAGAGCTAAGATGGATGGGACCTCCATCGTGTGTGCTCTGGTCACTCTCCATGTCTTGTGTGGTCCTCGTGTCCCTCACTCGGCAACATTATGTTGTCTCTCACCACTGATCCACACTACCTTCATGTCAGCAAGCTCTTCCTTCTCCACCCCACTATGTCCTAGAGCTGCTGACTCAAATGCATAGAAGTTTGTGACATGTCGCTATGCTCAGTCTACCTCGACCTACTAAGGTGTGGTCCCCTCCTGTTGCTCTCTGATCTATTGCAATACTGTCTCTCCATATCCTTGCATCTCAATCAAATAGAGCCCAATGCAGACTTGGTGATGGAAGAGGATCAACCATGAGAGTAGACCAAATCCGTGTCCCCTCCCTCCTGAAAAAGGCAATGGTATAGTCCACGGATCTCATAGTAGGCTAGAGAGAGAGAGAGAGAGAGAGAGAGAGAGAGAGAGAGAGAGAGAGATGTATTAACGTCTTCAAGAGGCCTCACTCGCATATGAAACAAAATAAAATTAGAAAAAATGACTCGTACAAGCCACTATGGGCTGAGGCAAAGGGCTCGCTGAGGGCCGGTGTTGAGTATACTCAAAAACTCAAGACTAGTACTCAAAACACAAGAACCACAAGAACACAGAAATCCTGAGATGACAAGAAATGTGACTGATTGTCATCTATGATCTTGGTGCCATGGAAGCTCTCCAATGGGATGCAAAGATATCGTATATCCCCCTTTGTCAGGTTGATGCAAAGATATCATATATCCCCCTTTGTCAGGTTGTCTCTTGCAATAGTGGAGGGCCTAGTCTCCGTGATCCCTGTATCCGGTGAGCCATATCGAGAGTGATACCTCGGCTCTAATGGTCCTCTCTGAGTAGAGCCAGGATGGGTTGGACCTCCATCGCGCATGCTCTCAACAACCTCTACATTGTGTGTGGTCTCTGTGTCTCTGGCTCCACAACTCTATGCCATCTCTTTCATGATCCACTCTTCCCTCGTATGATCTATCTCCTCCTCTTCTAGTCCACTATGTCTTGGGACTGATTCAAATGCGTAATGTCCTAGGGGTGACTCAAATGCGTAGAAGTCTGTGACACATCGTTGTACTCGATCTGACTCTATCTAATGTGTGAAGGTATGTCACCATCCGGAAGATGGCATAGATCTGGATCTGATAAGGGACTTACTCCAAATCATCCAGTACCCCATAATTACATGTAACTTCTCAAATCATCTCCAACCAGTCGTCGAGAGATCAATCCCCTAGAAGGGTGTTGCATACATGGTTGTCAGCCTCACAAGTGTATATCCCTTCGTCAAGGGTCCTAGAAGTGTGCCCGAAAGCATTGTCTCTCTAGCCGGTCCAGAGCTCTCTACCCTCATATAAACCGTGACCTGTGGCTATATAAAGACTGCCCCTAGATAAGTGAACGATGCACGATCTCCACTGGCTCCCCTTGGTAAGTGAAATTGTGTCTAGGAACTACTGCCCAAGGTGTTGAAAATCATAACCAAGGTTGACTACCAATTCTCTCTCACTACAAAACACCTCTAGGGCCTCTAAGTGTCTCTGTAGGACCGTTGTTGCTGAAAAGGAAATGAGGATTATGTCATATGTGTATAATAGTATCTTATCATCAAATCAGCAAGCAATGATCCCTCACCTCCTAGGCGATGAATGATAGTCGTGATCTCATCAATGTAGAGCCCCAAAAAGTGTCGGTGAGAGGGGCACTCCAAGCATGCTCTCGGTCTCCAAGGGCATGTACTCTCCCGTTGACTGTTTGATATGGACTCATCACCCCCAGATCATGTCTCTTGGAATATGCATCTCCTGAAGTCTCCTAATCATGCGGGATTGTGGAACTATGTCAAAGACCTTCCGAAAGTTAACAAAGAAAGGGCAGACTTTATTGGGTCTCAATCTCGCCTCCTCGATGACGGTCTGTAGAGTGAACGATGTTCTCACGAGTAGAATGCTGCCTCTAGAACCTAGCCTATCCCAAAGCGGGGAGTCTATTTATTTCAAACCTAGCTATGCATGTGCTGTATTAAACATAGCATACAAATGCAAACAACTAAAATTGATAAGTACAACCAAAGCACTTGCTGTCACTTACAATTAAGAGACTTTCAAAGAATGACTACTGTTTCTTTTGCTAGCGTTTACATCGGAACAACACTATGGATGGCTTTTTACATACTATTTATGTCCCCACCCCAGCTGAGATCTTTTCGTACATACTGTGAAATATGAAGATATTGGAAGCATTGATCAAAATCTCAACAGTTTGCCAAAGAATTCAGAATCTTGCAGATTTAACTCACAACTCCAGAAGATGTAGCTGAAGCTCCTCAGGCAAAGGTTCGATTGGCACCCAACCAAGCCTCACACATATACGCCCCACATTCGTGTCCACCTGGTTCAGTTCTCACACAGAATCAAAGGTCAATGACTTGGCAGTTCATAAAAAGTCATTTAACCTAAAAAATTACCGACATGCCTACTTTAAAGACGTCGTGCATGGAGATCATGGAAACAAAAGTCTCATCAGCTGTTAATAAGGACCAATAGACAAGCAAAACAGGTCAATAAATGGCAGAGAGTTCTTATTTAACTACAACCTAATAAAGCACCAATCTTGTACACAATCTTGTGATCTCCTGGTAGGTATGATTTTCATCTGCAAAAATCTTATTATTGCATGATGTAGCTGGCATGGCAATTGGCTAACTGCAAATCACTAATGATAATACTTGCATTCTTCATTTTTAACCCCTTATGTTCAAGTTAAGCACACGGAAGGTCTATAACAGCAATCCATCTCCTTGTCATATACATGATGAAGATTGTGTTTTAAAAGTACTGATCAAAGAAGCTAGATGATGAACTGTTAGAAGGCAGTGCATACTGACCGGAAATGCTAAATGATGAAGTGTTAGAAGGCGAATGCACTCCACACTTTTGACTCCCAAGCCATGTATGCTCATGAGGTACTCTCTACATCAAACCATAAGGAACCAGTGGTCAAAAGAAGCCATGCTTTCTGCAAACCTCTACAATTCCAGATTAGGATGTGAACAGCCAGTCATTCTCATGTACCTGGCATCCTCAGTTGATAAATCTCTCAACCATTCAAGGTCGATTCTGCCATGCTCTTCATAGAGTGTTGTCAGGAAAGCCTGCAAGGCACAGAAAAGTGAGCAAGATATACAAGAATGGTCGCAATTTTTAATAAACTTTAAACTTCTTGGTTTATTTGGAAATTCAACCTCAACTCAACAAAAGCACCCGGCTTGGTTAAAGCTTGAATTACAAACGCCATCCAATTGGAAGCTTCTCAACAATAAGAGCATAATCAACATTATACCGAAAAGGAGATAAGAAAGAAGAGAACAAAGGGGGAGAAGAGGAGAAGGGGGGAAACTACTTGGTGAATCGACATGAATGCTTTCTCAGCAGTACCCAAGCTGCCCTGTGAATTTGGTAAGATTTAGGCAAACACTATGCATATGGGGGCGAGGAAAAAAGGGGGGGGGGGGGGGGCCGGGGGGGAGAAGAGAGAAAGAAAGAAAGAAAGAAAGAAAGTTTATTAAAGTCTTCGGGAGACCATGAAGGTCTATGAGACTAAAGATAACTGATACAATGAGCATAACAGTGGCGGTCTCAAAACGGGCCAGCCAACCGTTTCTACAAAAAAGAGGTTATGAAGAACGGTGTGTCTAGTCCTGATACAAAAAATATATGTCTACCTCTAGATGATACAAAAAAGAAGGGGGGGGCACCAAAAATGGGGCAGAGGGGGGAGATACAATATATATGTGCAGGTGGTGATCGTCAGAGACCAATCATAGAGGGGCCGTCAAATGGGAGGCTGGAAAAAACCCTGCGATAGATGATTGGCCTCTGACGTCACGCGGCCTAGTCGAGCTCGGTCGTCGGGGGCGGCGGGTGGCCCTGTGGATGAGGGCAACAGTAACCCCAGTGGGGCGGGCAGAGAGCAGAGACGAGATGTCATGGACCCGGATGTGTGAGTCTGTTCGCTGGCGCAGCTATCGTGGCTCTGGCTCTCGCTCACATCCGCGTCGTCGGCTAGACTGAGGAGAGGTATCCTGTGATTGGAAGAAATCAGTGATGGGCCGCTAAGTGTCCTCACGCTATGTGTGCTAGGCGTGTCGCTGTGCTCGGAGAGAGGTATCTCGGTGGCGAGTCATCTCATGTAAGAAAGCGGCTAGGCATCGCTGATCCGGGAGATTACCACCTTCAAGAGGCCTCATGGGCCTATGAGACAAAGTACATATCGAAGTGACACATGCTCATACAAGCCGCTATGGGCCAAGGCAAAGGGCTCACTAAGACCCTTTGCTGAGTACTGCACTAGACTCTAAAAAAACAAAAAAGAAAGCAAACTCGAAGTCCAAAACTGGGGACAGATAGCTAGACTCTGACTTAGAGTCAGAGTCAGAAGACATGGCCAAGTGCCATGGTAGCTTTGCTGTGAGCTGCAAAAATGTCTCGTATCTGAGTTTGCCTGAGAGCATGGTTTCCGAGATCTCTGTATCCTCTAGGCCATATTGATAGTGGCACCTTTGATTAGACGGTCTTCACTGAGTAGAGCTATGATGGGCTGAATCTCCATCGTGCGTGCTTTGGTCCATCGTTGTGTCATGTGTGGTTCCTGTGTCTTTGGCTGCATCCCCCCTCATGGTCATCTCGTCTCATTGATCCATGCTTCTCTCATGTCATCTATCTCCTCCTCCTCTACCCCGAATGCCCAGGAGCAGCAGACTCAAATGTGTAAAAAACTATGATGTGTCACTGGGCTAGGTCTACCCCTGTCCCCTGCGGCATATCCATATAGAGCCCAACGTAGACGTGGTCCTATAAGTGAATTAGTTTGGGAGAGAGGTCCAAAGCCATGTCCCTCCTGGAAGGGGCAATGATAGCATCCTCAGATATCATAGTAGACCAGAGCGAGTGAGAGAGAGAGAGAGAGAGAGAGAGAGAGAGAGAGAGATGGAGTTTGCCTAAATAACCTTCTCGGGTCCACCCCTATGCTCTAAGCACTATTGAAAGCCATTCTGAACTCACATGCATAGCTGAAATCCATGGAAGGGAAAGGTAGTTCCACGCTATCCAGCATCAATCTAGAAAGAGATTGGCGTTATCCCAACATTGGGAAGATAACTCCCAAACCCAGTAAGGTTGGCCAGCTGGGTTTGGGAGCATGATCATCTTTTG
Source organism: Dipteris shenzhenensis (assembly GCF_047967505.1). Taxonomy (NCBI): domain Eukaryota; kingdom Viridiplantae; phylum Streptophyta; class Polypodiopsida; order Gleicheniales; family Dipteridaceae; genus Dipteris; species Dipteris shenzhenensis. The sequence continues at coordinate 10,226,362 of NC_141609.1, read as the reverse complement.
AAGACATTCACAATCTTATGTGAATACATGGATGTTTTTGTATGGTCCTATAAGGATCTCCTACAGAGACCATTCCGCATTGCTTTGACTAGCTTTTGGATGGCAACCTAGTGATCATAGGATGGTACTACATGAATCCCAATTATGGTAACGCCGTTGAAGCTGATACTAAGAAGATGGAGCAAGCACGGTTGATCTACCCAATGGAATTGTCATTTTCCCAAAAGGGAGACAAGTAAACTTTATTTCTATGTGGATTACAAGAATTTAAATGCAGCACAAGGCAAAATTGGTTTCCTCTTCCCTTCATTGGTAAGGTGCTAGAAATGGTGGCTTTATATGCTCTATACTCTTTCATTAATGGGTATAGTGGGTACAGCCACGTGGAAGTCTGATAAGGAGATCAATCCAAGACCACTTTTGTGACCCAATGGGGAACCTATGCCTACAAGATGGGAAAATTCATTTAAATCTTCCTCGATAATCTCTCGACCTTCAATGGCAAGGGTGAATCAAGTCTCTACATGTCTGTACAAATGAAACGCAAAAATTGAGGTTGGTTTTTGATGAATGTAAAGAGCCCTTTATGGTTGAATCTAGACAAGTTCTTCTTCCTAGCATTAAAAGGAGTTCTCTTTAGTCATATATTGTTTCAACGAATGGGATGGCCACTAATCTTGCTAGTGGAGGTCATCGTATATGAAATCCTTCTCGTGATACGTCGGATTTTATTGACAATTCATTCATTTTTGTTGCCATTGCACTCACAAAGCTACTTTGACAGGAGTGGCCGTTCATATGGGTGGACGTTCAACAACTCCTTTGATGACTTGAAGGAAAGATTAGTAAAGGCATGACCAAATGAAGGCTACAAGATGGATTTGCTTGTTTGTTTTGCAAGCAGACAACTCAATGGTGCCGATTGCAATTGCACCACCACAGTAGTCATGGTATATTGAACAAACCCACTCTTGAAGGCCAAATTGGCCGGTGGACCTTTTGTTTCAAGAATTTGATTTTAAGTTTTGATCCATCCAATATGCTTGCATCAGCCAGCAAATCATTTTTCAAGGATATCTTTGGGGAAGCTGCACGGGTGTGAATGATGAGATGCTAGATGCCAAAACTTTGAAGTGGTACTATTGAACTAGATATATGTTTGTTTGCTGTTCACCATGGTATGAGGACATAGTTCAACTCTTGTCCACAAAATGAATTTCCAGATGCATTGTCACCTATTGAGAAATGCAAAAGGATCATTTAAGTGGCACCCTTCAAGTTCATTGTCAAACGACTATATAAGCATGGCAAGGATCACATCCTCCATCATTGTGTATTTCCACATGAAACCATAGTAATCCTTGAGGAAGCCCATGCTAGGTTGGGTGGAGGACCTATGGCTTCAGAAACAACTATTAGAAAGGTCATGCTTTTGGTGACCCAAGCTATTCCAGGACTGTCATGCACATGTGTGTAATGAGGGTGCCCAAACCCAACTAGGGTTCTTGACTTTGTGGGGCCAATCAGCCCAGCAAACAAGAAAGGGAACAAGTACATACTGACTGGTACCCATTGACTATGGCACTAAATGGACACCATGAGGGTGTGCTTGAATGTTTGTATGATAGGCGATCACATGGTTTGGATCTCTAGGTTTCATAATAAATGATATACCTCCATTTTAGTACACCTTGATACCTCAATGCTCTATGCATAGCTCTTGGGAAGCTTAGGGTCTCTTCACACCATCTTTGGATTAAAACTAGATGATACTCGGGGACACATGCAAAAGATTGGGGATACATACGCAACAATACACGTTCAAATGTCCCTTGAACTATATAGGATTAAATAATGTCATAGTAGCTAGTCCTTACTATGCGTAATGGAGTTTATGGTTTCAACCTTATGAGTGACTATCATGAGATTGAAACTACACTATGTTGTGTTTTAAGAGGATGAGTTTGGGAATGTCCTGGATTCATCTACATATAATGCTAGCACCAACCTAGGTATACATCATCTAGACTAGTGAAGACTGGCTAGGTTGCTATACTTGATGATTTGCCACATTCACATACTTCTTAGACCCGTACCACAACAAATATGGCTGGTCCATGGAGTTCATAGTGACTATGACCTCTCTTCAGCTCAATACCTCATCATGCCCATGACCTTTTTGCAAAGCATCTCGAACAAGGGACGATGCAGTCTTTGAGAGGCCAGATTCCTTTGGCTAATAGTAAAGTCTTTACGTACGTACACTCCACCATGAGGGTGTCCTTGAATGTTTGTCATAATAAATGATATGCCTCCATTTTAGTACACTTGGATACCTCAAGGTCCACTTATCATATGCTCTATGCATAGCTCTTGGGAAGCTTAGGTCTCTTCACACAATCTTTGGATTAAAACTAGATGATACTCGGGACACATGCAAAAGATTGGGAATACATACGTAACAATACACGTTCAAATGTCCCTTGAACTATATAGGATTAAATAATGTCATAGTAGCTAGTCCCTGCTATGCGTGATGGAGTTTATGGTTTTCAACCTTATGAGTGACTATCATGAGATTGAAACTGCACTATGTTGTGTTTTAAGAGGACGAGTTTGGGCGTGTCCTGGATTCATCTACATATAATGCTAGCACCAACCTAGGACTCATTTGACACAATTTATACATAGTCTAGAATAGTGAAGACTGGCTAGGTCGCTATACTTGATGATTTGCCACATGCACATACTTCTTAGATCCGTACCACAACAAAGATGGCTGGTCCATGGAGTTCATAGTGACTAGTCACTTACCATGTCATATACACCTCCATAGATGAGGAGAGCTTACACTCTAGATCTCGATTTCTAAGGTCCTAGGGTGAGGCAAGCGGCTCCTGCACTAGGAGCGATAGTCACAACATTCACGATGCAGTGGTTATGGAAAGTCCCTTCCATCCTAGTGCTCTCATCCAAGTTCTTGTTTGTTGGTCCCAACCAGAGAGAGGATGAGCATATTCATCTCATGCATGGAGTATTTTGCAGAGACATATATTTAGGTGTTTCATATTTTATTGTGATCTATAGGAGAAGACCTAGTTCTCTCATGATTCTCTGCTACGCACGATGTATTTTTGTCTTGGAGACCATTTTGGTTTCTTTTGCGTCAAACCTGGTTCTAGTTTCTACAAGGCTTTTGAGGCAATTCCACAAGCTCAATACCTAAGCATCTATAGGACTTAGGGTACAATTGGGAGATCATTTAGATAGTCATGACACTACGAGGGAGTATCAAGCAAGGTTCAGATGGTGACTGGGTGGACAAAGGAGATCATGAGCACGATTGGGGTCATACAAGGTTGCCCTTTATCACCGACCTTGTTTGGGCTCTACATTGATGACCTTCAGTCATTCATCGCAAGACTAGAGGCAGGGTAGGCTCAACCTTATCTGGATCCTTGGTCTCGGTTCTCCTATATGTATGTGACATGTCCTTACTCTCCTCCATCACTAAGGGTATCTAGCGATGTTTGGGAACACTTCAGACTTTCTATGAGACACATGATCTCAACCTTAGGAAAACCAACGTTATGATCTTCACAACCTTTCAAATGTTCACATACCTCCCTTACAACTTGACACAGCCTTTCAAATGGCCACATACCTCCATAGACTCAAGGGACTTTGGCACGACGACATCAGGATGGAGCACTCTTCCTTGGTTGGTGTTGACCTCGTATATGGCATCAGTGGACGGTGGCAGAGGGAGACCAAAGGATTTGATGCGCTCAGACATACTCTTGTTGCTGCTGTGAGGTAGACTTCAGAATGTGCTCTACACCAGCCAAAGAGCTGCTGGCATGACTTTTAAATCCCCCCCTTCCCCCCCGAGGGCATTTATATAGGCAATGGATGAGCCCTAAGAGGTGACTGGCTCGCCTCTCTTCCTCTGGCTGATCTGACACTGGCTGGTCAGTGTCAGTAGGCAGGCCGACCTGCCAGCCCTTAAGGTCTATGAAGCCCCATTTGCCAGCCTATATGCTGGGCTGCTGTAACCTCTGTCAGCCCTTTTGAAAGTCTTTTTTCAGACATTACCCACCAATGTAGAACCCACGATCAGCGCCAAAGTAGGGCATAACTCCTCCCCTCTCCTCCAACCTTGCAACCATGAATCTCCCTCTCCTCCTCCCCCCTCCTCCTCCCTCCTTCTTCTCTCTCTCCTTTCCCCCCATGCTCTTACATCTTCTTCCTCTCCCACTCCTATGCTCCCTCTAAACCCTTAGTTCCTCAACCCTTAAGAAGAGCCATGTGGCAGCCTCATTTGCTGCCCACATGGCATGCTGTGGATGTGCCTATTGGCAGCTATGATGCCACATCCTATTGGCAGCTATGATGCCGCTGATGTGGCTTGTCATTGCTTTCTTTTTAAGGGTAGCCTGTCTTGCCCAACCCCAAAGTCCTTGAGACAAAAGAAGAGGGTGTTGGAGGTGTGAAGTAGCAATTGTAGCCCCACTCACATTTAGCATTCATGTCTTTGAAAGCACGACTGCATTTGTCCTAAAAAAGGTGCAAGTCCCATCCCCCTCTTTTCTGATGACCTCAGCCCTCTAATCACTATATAATTTCCTTAGCCCAGATCTCCATCTGTTGCTTCATCTCTTCTAGCTTTTTGGCTTCCTCTTCCTTTTGGTCTAACTTGATTGCTATGCAAGTTTAAGCGTGTCAAATGCCTCTGCATACTTGATCACTTTAAACACTAACCTAAAAGATTACAATTGATTCACGACTTTAACACAATCAATTTCAAAAACACAATACTTAATAGAAGTCTCTTTCTTGCAAGAAAAAAAAAAAATTCAAAAACAAATAAATACAAACGTCCCCTAGAATGAGGGGATTCCCCACAGTGAAAAAAATACACGGTGCACAAAATAGATTGTGGTGTGCTCAATTTCGTAAATGAATCCAGCATCAATCAGCTTTTGAAGCTCTTCTTTGACAATAGAGGAGTACTTTGGGTTCATGGGGTATGAACGTTGTTGCCTTGGCTGGGCCCCTTCTTTGAATGGAATTGTGTGGGACACCACCTCAGGAGGTACACCTTTCATATCAGTGTACTACTAGGCAAAACAGTCCTTGTACTCACGTAAGAGGGCTAGAGGGACCACCTTTCCATCTGATTTCCAAAATAGTCCATTACATGAACGTAGCGATCATGGGAAATTAAATGTCAATCATGGGAAATTAATCCCAAGAGAAGAGATCCACAATCATCCCCATGAAGTCAAGGAAATCCAAGCATCACCATATCTGAGGACTTGAAATGAAAAACAATCCCACACATTGAATTGCAAAGTTTCGGAATCCATAGCAAATTTAGATTTGAATCAGGAGTATTTATTGGGAAGGGTAGTCCAAATATTAGCAAGATGATTCCCATTTCAGTTTGACAGGTCCAGAAGATGCAAACAGATTTTGATTTCATGTAGGAGGCCCTAGCTCTTGTCTATGAAGATGGCAATTTGCAGATTTCCAAGGAAAGAGCAGCAGCCTGTTTGTCGAACGATTTTTAGGAAGAAGTGGAGAAACTCAGCTGATGTTGATGAGCTCTTTCCGCTGATATCCTTCCAATCTACATGATCTCTTCCTGCATTAACGTTTTTAATCTGTCCTTTCAAATCTACGCAGTCAATTCTGTTGATTCATCCCTCTTACAACTTTACAATCAAGCACCTCTACAAAAGTTGATAAGCATTAAGAAAACACTTATACTTTTCCAGAAGACATAATAGGGTTGCATTGTTTGATGCAAATCAATAAAAGAATTGTCAAGGATCTGGCATTAATGAAAATAAGATAACCTGGGGAAAAAAACAAATACGACGTGGTCATGACTACACAGATACATAAGCTGTTCATAACCTTTACAGACCTGGTACACATTCACATCAAACGCTTGATATTGGAAAAGAGCCAGTATTTAAAGGCGTACAATTATTAAAAGCAGTTAAGAACATTACAGATAAGTTTTTGAGGATCCTATTTAATGCCTGAAGATGTTTGGATCATCAAATAATTTGGAGGGAAAGGATGAGAATCACCTGAATTCTTCCACTCAGAACATGGTGCATTCCACGTTCCTTAATGGTATTTGCTAGCTCTCCTAGACCAGCACGTCGCACAGCATGCCAGTCCACTGAATCCTGCTCATTATGGATTCCTCCTTGTTCTCTGCCTGAATCCCCTTCCTTGTTGCTGGAAATCCCCATTACCTGCTTTCTCACGTATTCCCAATCTCGATGATGGTTTTTTTTCCGTCCCTTCTGATTTGCCTCCAATTGGGCTCTTTCTATTCCACTCACGCTGCTGACAGAGAAACGTCTTTTCTTACTTGTCTTTGAGACAAGAAGCGGCAGCACTGTATCCTGGAAAGTTTTGACTTGGAGATTCAACTCTTGGCTGCTTTCCTGAACAGTTTTCAGTTGACATGATAAGTCTTGTCCACTCTGAAGAATACTGGAAGGCACTATTGCAGTTCCAGACTCACTTTGTTGATCACTAATTATGTCATTTCCACTAACAGCTTCAGTTCCCGAATTCCTCTTCCGGGAAAAATCCTGTCCATCCTGAACACTGTCAGATGATGCTTGATCACTAAGTACAGAACATGCATGCTGGCCAGATCCAAAAGCTGGAAGCATCTGCTGTCCTTCATTCCTACCAACAACATCAGTCCCAAAATTCTGCATACTGCAAGCATCCTGTCCGTCCTGAATAGTGTTGGATGATGCTTGAGCCCTACAAACATCTATTCCTAGTTCTACACCACAGTCCTCAGCAGAAATAGACTGTTCACCAGATTCAAAGCCTTGAGACATTTGATTCCCTTGATTCCCACCAACAGTGTTAATCTCAAAGTTCAGCTTCCTGCAAACACTCTGCCTTGCATACACTGTAGTTCGGTGGCCAGGACCCTCCCAGGCTTGTTTCCTTATGGCAGTATCACCACCAAGGCCATCTTCACTACCATTACTGGAGTTCCTCTCATCGTCCGAAGCCGGGGAGTTCAGTCCCCTATTCTGATAAGGTTCGTTAGCTGTGCTACAGTTTCTCTCACCATTGAAAGAAAGTGAGTTTGACCGTTTCTCATCATGGCCATGTTCACAGGAACCACTAAAATTACAGTGACCAATTTCAGCATTTGTGCTTTCATCATCCTGATGATGATGTTTGGCATTGAAATCCCCCTTGTCTGGAATTTGCTCTTCTGTTGAGAAGAATGGGGGTTGCTCTTCTGTTGGTGAGACCGATGAGAGTTGCTCTCCTGGTGATCCAGATGGAGGCTGCTCTGCCGGTGAGATAGATAAAATTCGATCTTCTGGTGGGATAGATGAGAGCTGCTCTTCAGGTAAGACAGATGAAAGTTTCTCTTCTTGTGAAGCACATGAAAGCTGCTCTTCTTGAGAAGCAGATGAAATGCTTTCCAACACCAATGGCTGACCTTCAGAATCACGTCGTGGCTCACAAGGGCTTTCATATGTTTCAGCTGCACTTGCACTAGCTGCATCCTTCCTTCGATCAGGAGGGAAGCGTGCTGCAACAGACATAAATGCAGAGCTGCAAAACATGATTAGACAAAAAGTTACTTCACAAACACATCCTCAAACCATGTATTCTCACTGTACAAACTTCTTGTATACCACTTCACACATTAGCGTATGCTAGAATTGTTGTATTGTTGTGCCCATCTACTTCCAAATTGCCTTCCCACATTGGGAAAACGAGTACATTTACAGGCTACCATTCTTCTAAGGACCCTAAAATTATTCTGAAATTCGGAAAAATCCTACTAAATTTAGGATATCCTGTCTGCATGTTTAGTGTGGCGATAGGATAGCTTCAGCAGGTTTCAAATATGCAAGATAAGCATCTTTGCTTACCTTGACAAATGATCTGAGACATTTTGAGTCAGAAAAGCACCCACCACAGAATCCACAATTGACCCTTTCCATGGAGAAAACCGCCGATTACCTGCGCACCCCACATGCTTTAATTCAAATCTTTATTTCTTTTTGTTCAGATGCTCTTATATATAGGAGCTGGTCACATCATTATGAAAAGAAATGAAAACATCACACTAGCTCTCTTAGGTCACAAGCACTAGTGGAATATATAGCTGTGAGTGTTGTATCGTCCCCATAAGCAGGGGAAGAGAGAGAAGTTTTGAAATTTCTAGAAACTCCATTAGAAACCTCTATAGCTGGTGCTCACAATTATGAATAGAAATGAAAACATGGCACTAGCTCTGTTACAGTCACAAGCAGTAGTGGAATATAAAGGCGCTGGCTTTGCATCCTTAGCAATGAGCTGGGAAAGAGCTCCAAACTTGGAAATCTGTAGAAATTCCATTACAGAGCCACTACCCCTGACAGCAAGTCCTAAAGCAGCAAAGAATGTCTAGGTTAATGGCGTTATCATTGTGAGTCGGCTGCATGGACGTCTTATGAGAAGATGCACTACCCACCATGGTCACACAAAGTTCAAATCACTGTCACACCATACCCTTAAAAGGAAAAGTAACAAACCTTGGACAATGTGCATTTTAGCTATAAATGAATCGATGCGCATCTTCATGGCAGCCCTCTCCTTTTCCCATTCCTTTGCTCTTTCAACATCTTCATCTTCTGGTAGCATTGCTCCATTCTCTAGCAGACCCCACACTCTGATAGTTTCAGGATCGATTGGCACTTTTGCCCGTGGCTTTTTGGGCCGTTTTGTTTGTTTGGATAAAATGATGTCTTTTTTACCATAAATGACCATTTGTAAGTTCTGATCAGGTGTACTGTTTGCTTGTGTCAAACTCAGTTCTGTAGAGTTTCTGTGCGTCAGAGCAAGTTGAGCTGAGTCTTTACAGGATGTATTGGCTGGCACCAGAGACAGAGGCAAGTACGGCTCTGGAACTTCAGGAGTCTGCAGGCTCTGTGCATAGGAGGTGTGCACATTTCCTTGCATCGGTTGATATAAGGTGAGCTCCTTACCATGTATTGGTTCATTCCAAGCACCAGTGGACACCCTTTCCCTCTGATGAGATGGGGCAAAGAAATTGTGTAAAACCAGATCTTTGTTTACTCCTTGCTGATTAGGACAATCATCATCATAGTTGAGATGAGTTCCGAACTTCCATTGTGTATTATGGAATCTCATTTGACCCTGTTGTGTGTCCAAATGTCTATGGCAAGGGAAGCTTAGGATTCCATTTTGATGTAAACATGCAGATGTGCTTAACTCATCGTCCTCTCTATTGAAGGAAATCACTCTGTTGGCAAGTGTCAGGTCATTGCTCAGAATTGCGCTCTCGTCATGGAACATGCGACAGTTAGAACTTCCAATATGGAAAGGACGCTTCTCTGCGATACCTTTTTGACATGGCTCAAATTGAAGAGAACGCTCATGCTTATCAGAAGTTGATGAAGTTTGGGAATACTGGTGTCCTTCCTGAAGCTCTTCAACAGTCCCATTTTCACAAACCAATTGTTCGTGATAATCTTGCAGCCCCTTTTCTTGGCATGCATCTTTGTCTTTCTTACTCGGGCGTCCTCTCTTCCTCCTAGGTCCATTCTCTCGCTTTACCTTAGGACGATGCTTCTTTCTCTTTGTTCTCGTTGGTGGAAGCTGGTTAAGATCAAGCTCCTCGTTCTCATCATATTCATCCTCAGGAGTCTCCCTTTTCCTTATGCATGAACGAAGATGAGTCAGCCTCAGCCGTTTATTAGGAACCTCAACTCTCAAAATTTCCGATATCTGACCGCCAGCACCACATGCAGCTGGCAGAGCATCTATTGCATTATTCGGATGCACTTCCAAGTCTGCCAGAAGCAACAGCCCACCAAAAAAATCATTTCATGACTCGAAGGTAAATGACAGTACAAAGAAGTTATGGCTCATCAGAAGACCAAGCAATAATCTTAATAATTTCCACTTAAATAGCACGGAAAGTGTAATTTTATGTAAGTACATTAGTCGTGAGAGACAATCGTATTACTTGGTACCCATGCACGCTTGAAAGGGATCCCCCAAACATACCTCTACTCAAGGTGACACACTGACAATTATCTGCCGCAGGAGAAGAGGAATGACTGAAAGTTGTGCTTTCTGTGGGGTTCGTCAAGGTCAATCCCTGTATTTGATCTTCCAGGGACGCAGTTTCTGTTTCAAGATGGCCGCTCATGGGAGCTGGCAAAGTCCATCTGTGTTCATCTTCGTGGCAGGGATATCCTGTGTCACAGATTTCACAATGACAGGAAGTTGGGCTTGTTATTGCCTTTCTCACAGTCCATCTCTGAACTTGAGCTTCTTGGGAGGCAGGTTCAGTGTCATAAGTAGCAGAATGAGCGAAAGTTGTGCTTTCTATGGTGGTCGTCAAAGGCCATCCCTGCACTTGAGGTCCGTGGCTGTTTTGTACGAATTCCAGTAACTGCAAGAAAGGAACTTCAGCGGTCTTTCCTGTGAAGGCATCGTCCCATATATGTAAACCATTCATCCCCGTGGAAGCGTCCACCCTTTGGTCCTTTGGCTCAAGTACAGTCATCTTGGGCTGCGCTCCCTTTTGAGCAAGAGAAGCTGGTCTCACTCGGCTGCGTCTTTGACTTCGTACTCCCTTATTTGCTCTACGCTCAAGTCCATCACTCCTTATTCTCCCATTGTTAGTTTCTTTCAACTTTGTGGAACACGGACGATGCAGGTGTCTCCGTTTCTTCTTACCCCAATGAGGTAAATTTTCGTAGCTTCTTTCAATTGACTTATCGATTGCGCCATCATTTTCTAATCCCTTTCTCTCAGCCAATTTACCAGGAGACGCCTTTAAAAGCGATTTACATTTGGCTGAGTGTTTCGTGGAGAACTTGTCTGATGGTTTCTTAGGTGGAGATTGAGAGACATCAATGCAGGTTGAAGAATCGGAGTCAGCTACCAAGCGGCCAATTAGTCCGTCCACACCAAATTCACGGGTCTTTTCGAAATGTAAGCTGCAGCCTTTTTCCTTGACACGTTGAGAGCGTCTAGGCCCATTCTGGTTCTACAATTAACAACAGAGACACGAACACCTCAAATTAATCACAAAGAAGACCACCAAAACTAAAATTTGCAGGCCGATCCGAGGAAAACCGAAAGGTTGTTTTCCACGAATGTATCTTGCAGCTCAAAATTACAGATCTCAAAGTCAGGAAGCCAGAGGGGCGGCTCTGGTAAAGGCAATGCAACAATTCTGGGGCGACTCCAAAACAGCGAAGGTTGCAGATCTGCGGCAGAAGCTAGAATTCTACAGCAGACCGAGTGCCCAAGCACCCAGAATTGAGAGGAAGGTGCTCTCACCTTCAGGATCTAGCAAGGGAGAGCATAATTGAGAGATCTAGGAGGGAACTCCTGAGGGGAATGCACAGAGCAAACGAAGCGCATGCGTGCACAAATTGTGATGTGAGGTGACACGGACTGCAGATGATTGGGTAGAAAGGTGAGGGAGGAGGCAGCAAGGCAGGGGAGGGAGGGAGGGAGGGAGGGAGGGAAGGAAAGGAAGGGGAGCAAAACCGTGGTTTTTAGGAGGGGGGGAAGGGGAAAGGAGAGGTTCTAAAGGTGGGTTTGGCAAGCAGTCACAACACTAGGAGAGGCAGGAAGGGGGGGGAGACGTTTTAGCCTTTGGGGGGAGGGGGGGGGAAAGCACACGAGGAAGCCCAAGAAGAGAGAAAGAGAGAGAGGGGGGGGTGGGGAAAGAGAGAAAAAGGAAGTGGGTCATAGGGAGTGGGACAGAAAGAGAGAGAAAGAGGGAGAGGGAGAGAGGCAGAGTATCTAGAACAGAGCACACAGAGAGAGGACGGGAGATAGAGAGAGACAGAGAGGGAGAGAGAGAGAGTATATAGACGAAAGTACATAGAGAGGAAGGGAGATATGTCACCTGGGGAAGAGAGAGAGAGACACACATCGATCTCGTCACATACACACTCTCGTTCTATCCCTTCTAATTTAGAAGAAGAGAGAGGGAGAGGGAGCATACAGAATTGGCCATGGCGATGGAGGGGGAGGTCCTTGATCTGCCGACGCCACAAGAGGATGCAAATAGCGACAATTCTGTCAGCAGAAGTGCCTGCCTGTGGGGTCTCTTGCACCTCGACTGGTGCGACTGCTGTCTGTGTCGTCTCTCTCTCTCTGTCTCTCTCTCTCTCTGAGCTCTTGTAAGTTATAAAAATGGTGCTTGCTCCAATAGCAGCAGCACTCGACTCAATAGTAGTAGCACTCGATTCAGCACTCGATCTTATGCCACCTTATTATCTAGTAGCTTTGCCCAAATTGGTTCAATCGCCCTCCTCCTTGGCGGCTTGGATATCTTGCAGAAGCTTCAGTCTTCTCCTAGCTTGCTTGCAATTATTTCTTGCAATCAATCTGTTGCTAGCTTGCTAGCAAACGCTTTGCCCAATTCTTCTGATCAATTTCGCTCCAGCTTCACTCCGTCTCCTAGCCCAATTCTTCCATTCTGCTGCCAGCTTGTTTAGTAGTAGTAGCTGGGTTTTCTAGCCCAATTCCTCCAATGCTACTAGCCCAATTCTTCCAATCTGCTGCTAGCTTGGCTTGTAAGTTATAATGGGTTGCTTTTCTAGCCCAATTCTTCCAAACCCGTACTAAGTACTGAGTTTGCTAGCACAATTACTCTACTTGCCCAATTGAACATTTCCCAATTCTCTGCTCCTAGCTTGCTCCCTCTTCAATTGTTGCATCCAAAGCTAGCCAAATCGTGTACTTAGGTAGCTATCAGAGAGGTTTTGCTCCATTCGTGCAAAGCAAATCTGCTTTCTGCTTGCTCTATCCTCATAAGCGACATGCTGTACTGATTGTTGCAATCAAGCTGAACGTGCTTTTGCTAAGCAGCGACTAATATATGCTGTCGCTCCTTCCCTTTCATCAACCTCCCCCACCTTCCAAGGCCGATTCTCATTATGGGTCCCCGAGGGGCCGGACCTGACTCTCCTCTTCGACTTTCTCTCTCCCGTTATCCCGTTGCCTCACGGGTCTACCGCCGCCTCCGGTGCCTCTTCTCTCTCTCTCTCTCTGATGAGTCTCTCTATTTTTTCCCCCTCCCCTGTCTCTCTCTCTCTCCCGGTCCCGATGGGTGTGCGTGCGACAGCAACCAGCCTGTCACGAGAAGCTCCTGCCCGTGCACTCTGCCCCCTTTTTCTCTACCGCTTTGCCTTGCACCACAGTTTCCTCGCCTCAGCAGTCCCCCATCGTCCGCCGCGCCTCGCCCCGAGCCCAGTACCCACGCCCTCCCGGCGCCATCAAATCATCAGCGTCAAGCATCAAACTCTTGGGCAGCTCAATAACTCGCGGGGGGGGGGGGGGGTAACGCACGGCCGGGTCACGCACAGGTACACCAGCCCATGTCCCAAATCCAAACCCCAGCAGCAGCAGCCGCCGCCATCAGGGAGCCTCTAATCCACTCCAAGGTCCGCCATCAAGGGGGGAAGCGGCGACCGACAGCGGGAGCAGCATGAGGGAGGGAGGCAGGCGTCTAGAGGCGCGCAAGGCGAGAATACAAAATGAGGGAGTGCAGGGCCCGAGAGAATGCGACATGGGAGGGTGGGGGGGCGGGCGAGGAAAAAGAGTGAAGGGAGCTGGGATCGAGGGGGAGGGGGGGGAGGCAGAGACTCTGATTTCGAGCGTGATGAGCTTGAGCTTGCAGAGAGCGATGGAGGAGGAGGAGGAAGGGAGGAAGCTTGGAGAGTTCTTCGATCTTTATTTTCTTGTGACTTGCCTTATCTTCTTCTTTGTCGTCGTCGTCTTCTCTTCATGGAGGTCTTGTTTTAGAGTGTATACCATAGGCTTACAACAGCAGACTGCATAACATAAATAACTATAACTGCTATATGTCCGCCCCCTCGGAGACTTCCAGCATTTAATGCTAATCCCTTCTTCCTGACATTTTCTGTCACCCCCTCCCCCTCCCCCCCCCTCCCCCTTCGGACACCCCAGCCAATTGGCAGTTCCCCTCCCGACACGTGTCCCCCTCTCCTCATTTCCGGCATGCAATCCCCTTTCTTTAGCCTTCTCCCCTCCTGCCCCGTGTGATCCTCCACGCTGGCACGTGGGCCCCACCCATCAATAATCGCGATTACGGGTCCTAAACGCCTCTTGTCGATCCCTGTTACGCTGGCGCGTGGGTCCCACTTGTAACTAATCTGCGATTAATCGTCCTAAAACTCCTTTTTAACAGCTACTTTGTCCCCCGCCCCCTTCCTATAATTAGCGTGCACTTTTTTCAGCCTTTTTCCCTTGTAGTGAGTGGCCACTTGGCACTCAACTATACACTTTTCCAAGTGCGCCTTTGCCTCTGCCCAACCCCCGATCCTCTTCCACCACTGCCAATTTTTAAGCCCTCAGGATTCTTGCCTCAGGTGCCTCCAAGCTCCACCCTCCATGTGGCCCCTTGTCACTTTGCTCTCCCACTCGTTTGAGTGTAGCTCTTCCCATTATGTGTGCCTCTCTTAGGATCCTTTGCCTTTCCTTTCAGGTGATACTCTGGCAGGATCCCTCATTTATGTACCTAGGATTCTGAAATTCCATGGCCCCCTGATCCTCTATAAGCTCTCTCTCTACTCTAGAAAAAGGACCTCTCTGGTGAACTTTGTTCTCATTTACTAAGTATATAAGGGGGTGCCATTCCGCATGAGCCGCCAAAACATAGTTTGAAGGTTTAGGCCATGGAGGGCTCATTGGGAGCTCTTGACTTGTCGCATGAGTGTTGCACTGCATATGTAAGCATTACACTCCCCCCCCCACCCCACCCCCTAAGAACAAGCAAGTAATGAACACTAGTGGGCCCACTCAATCTCAACCCATGAATACAAAAAAAGGCAACATGCTAGCTTGTCGACCAAAAGTGCGGATAATGCACCACAACAATTGGATCATGCATACTTACATGATTGTCGTGTCACTTTTAGTAACGAGAAAGGATCCTCATTGCAATTGGGCGTGGAAGCTCACACATGCCACCATTCATCATCCACCATTCATCTCCCTTTAGGAGTTGAACATGTCATAGTGGAAGCGGCCTATCCTTAAAAGCACGCCAACCCACGGAGTTGACATTGAATTAAGTCTATTGACTTGTCTAGATGGACCCACTCACCCTAAGACTTGCAAATATAAAAATCCATGCCTTTGTATGTTATTGCTAGTTTGACCCCCCCCTTGGTCACATAGGCACGCCTAAATTTAGAAAATTCTAGCTTATGGTGCATTGACTCTCTCCATGGCTCGAATATATACCCTCAGCTTGAGAATGTCACCGTCATGCCACATGTTGCCCCCTTGTCATGCACCCCAAAAGTTGGTGTGCTCTTAGGTGCACCTGTATACCTTGTGCATGTGTTCCACGAGCTAAATTTCCTTTAAGCTCAAAGGGATGAACGGAACCTAGTCTATACTACTAGCACATGTAAGATGGCATATTTGCATGATCGCGCTCTTAATTAATGAGCAACTAATCATTACTTGTGAATATTCCACGTAGGAGGCATTTGTGGGATGTGATAAATGATCGTATAGATCTCGTAAAACATGTACTCACGTAGGCATTGTATTTGGCTTAAATAAGTATTTTGAAAACTTAAAAAGATAATTAAATACGACAGAGAAGGTTTCAAATAAAATATTTCACCATAGTTTCCAATGTATATTCGTGTGCTCAAGACACTAAAGTGTCAAGAATTATAGTGAAAGCATTTAGTTCATGTATGTGGTAATGTTGCGAATATGACATCCTACTTTATCAAGACTCCAAGCTTCACCATTTTGCAAAATATTTTAGAGGGCCGCATCATGCTTATCAATAAAATATCATACATAAACATTTTCTTACTCTTTGTTTCCTTCAAAGTTGGCATATGTAAGGATCGTCATGCTCTAAACAACTTGTACATGGAAGCATGTTATTGACATTCCAAGGAGTGTATGCCACTTGAAGTATAGAAGCAACATTTATTCCAAGACGTATATTAAGGGGGAAATATTGGAGCCTAGTATACCTTGGTGTTATATTGGATTTTACAAAGACTATTATTTAAAGCACAATGTAATCTTTTATTAATAATATTGCTTTTTATTTTCCTTCTACTTTAAAGATAATGAGAATGACATTATGGTTTCAAAGTTGGGATTGCAAGATCAAGTTGCATAGTTGCCAATCAAGGAGTAGGGAATTGTCTAAATTCACAAGCGTAAAGTCACAATATGTCCATTCCTCAAGTTGTCTTTCATCACTTACAACTTCGTGACATTAAGTGTAAGTCCCATGTCACCTAGTTAACTTGAAGCTCCATGTGATGCATACAAGTTCAAAAATTTGATCGTGGTCGTCTCCTTGTTTGTAGAAGATACCTGAATGTGTCCCAACCCCACGGCCACTCTCTACCCACCTTATTATATAAGTGGTTCGAATGGTGAGTTAACCTAAGTTTATCTATCGTGTCTATAAGGCTTTGACTCTATCTATTGTGATGTTAGGTCTGTAAGGCTTTGACTCTCCTTCCAAGGCCTAGTGGAATTGGAGGGATGAAGAAGCACACTTAGTCTTTCATTCAATTTTACAAGCGAGCTGGTAACCTAGATCTCCATAACCTATCAATTTACGAGGCTATTACCTCTCATACATATGATAACATTGATTTATGGATTAACTATGCATAAAATTTCAAAATTTTGTGTCCATGACCTGCAAACAAATACTTTTTGAAAAATGATTAGTGGTATTTGTGATTTGCCTTTCAACTATGATTTAACATGTCTATCATCACGTAATTTTGATATGAAGCATATATGGGAATCTTCTCGTGAATGTTGTGAATAATGTTAACATAATGCGATGCTATCTTTACAAGATTTTGATTTTATGTGGACTCTACATATCACCTCCTCATTGAAATTCAATTAATTAGCCCTCTATATCACCTCTCCTATTTCAAAATTGACCTAAGGCCAAATTTAATTAATTTGTCCTTCTCAGCCCTCAGCCTTCATCTTGCCTCCCTCCTTTATCGCGGTCGCACAGAGAAAGAGAGAGAGAGAGAGGGGGGGGCAGAGGGAGAGGGAAAGAGGGAGAGAGGGAGGGGGGGAGAGAGAGAGAGAGAGAGAGAGAGAGAGATTGAGGTAGCATACACGTGCAGGGCAGGAGAGAGTGAGCGAGGTAGTAAGGGGGTGACTAATTTATAGAGTGAGAGAGAGTGGTGACTGCCAAAAGGTTCTAGAGGTAGCCAAAAGCCAGAAGGTTCCAAAGGCCACTTGACTTAGTTAATCGCACCCTTTTTTGACTTACTTAATTGCACCCTTTTCTACACAATCTTGCCTCACTGAGACCAATTCGTTGAATTTAGAACATCGTGGACACCTATTGGTATGTTAGAACATCATGGTCACCTATTGGTATAAACTTATTTGTAAATGGTGAAATAAATTATAAAAGCCATGTTTTTTTGTTGTCTCAAACATTAGCTCAAAAAGTAGATCATCAAAATCAATTGGCATGCTTGTAGTCCTCCAATATAGAAAGACCATATTTATAACTTCTTGCATTGAAAGGTACTGCAAGCCTCTAGTAATGTATGAAAATGGTGTAACAATGACTTTCAAGTGAATGTATGCATCTTTGTCCTCATGTTTGTCCTTATTTGTGGATCTATAACATGCGAGATACAACCTTAGTGAAACATGATATCATCACCAATAACATAACCTTCTCCTTTCAAACTTTGTATGATGAGGTTTTGACCTACATATACATGGCCTGGCATGTATTTTATATGAGTTTTGGTTGGTTCTAACATTGCATAGTGTAAAGGAGTAAACAATTTCATCTACTTAAATAAACTTTTAAGACAACAACCGTTTATTAGATAAGCCACCTTTATAGATCTACCTCCTAGTTTGAATTTAGTATTAAATTGTGCAATTGCTTAGGGGGAGCAAGATCACTAAATGCAATAGGAAAAGCTCAAATACTTTTTATGCCATTTCTCATGAAAGAAACCTAGCAACATAATCTAAGGTTTACAATAGGACAAGACACAAAGACCAATGGCCAAAAACACATCACAAATCGCATGTTAGTGGTATCTAATTTGTATTTGCCGATAAGACTAGACTTCAATGAAAGTGGTGTATTTCTTATGTATAAGAAGACCCATACTATTTTTATGGCTAAACACTTGTATTTGAAAGTTTATAATATGGTACAAGGTCCACATCCTTGCAACCATGTAAGAAATATGATCACTTTACAATATGATACACATTCCATGGTATAAATAAGGACAAATGCTAAAAAACAAAACACACAATGCCGTGTATAGATTTCCATGTAAGAAGATTTTATGGATTCTCTTTTATGTCTGAAAGTATGCTCTCTATGGTTATTCATTGTTCAATGAGACTAAATCATCAAAAACTATTAAATCATGTCCCCGTCTTGCAAAACAATGCCATAATTCTTGGGAAATTTTGTTTTGCATCTTTTTGTAATTTCTAGATCGGTATTGTAAACAAAAACGTAAGTGGAATTGAGATATTTCTAGATTGCCAAAGAAATGTGCATATGATTCCAGAGGTTTAAGGATAAAATGTCAATAACACATTTGAACACCTTAGCTTCATTTAGCTTTAAGTGGTTATATTTTGGAAGTCCATGATGGAGCATTGTTGGTACGTGGGTAGGATAGCATGGAACATTCTCTCTACGCTTCCCTTTTTAAACATCAACATTTTTTTTCTTGAGCACCCAAACCTAAACACCAGTGAAGGAAAAATATATCCCATTAATGGCCCATAGCATAGCACGCGCGCGCGCACACACACACACAAAGATATTTTATAAGATTCTACAACAAGATAAGCAATAATAAGGGAATGCCTTCAAGGTCTCTTGAAGTGGTTCATGGTAATCATTGTCTGTACATATTCTATAGTTACTCACAAGATAGAATCATCATATGGTTTTGTTAGAGATCATTTTTAAAAAGCATAGGCAGATCATATCATCCACGCCTACTAACAATATGCAAAGCAACCAAACAAGAAAAGGAAACATGTAGCTTACATTAACATTTTATGGACCATGTAAATCTATCAAGACAATCAATTAGCTTGCTTATAAAAGTAAAATTGTTTCATCATTCAATGATACACATTTTGTGTTATGCTTTTGAACCCATTTAAATGTGCTTCAAATGCATCCAATATTTGGATCCGTAATCATAATAAAGTTAGGAGCTTATGCTTGTGCAATATACTAAAAATGTATTACAAACCATTAAGAAATTGCTATCTGGCAATGAAATGTATATACATGGATGGTTATTGAAGCTCACTATCATTCAAAAGATGATGTCAATGGATCTTTTAGTTGTATTCCAACCTTTCTTGCACTTATCATCTCATCTTATTAAACACAAAATTGACTGTAGTTACAATGGGGTTACAACATAAGAAACAAGGATATCATTTGTTTCCATGATGTCAATCTTTTCTCTAAAAGCATAATTTATTCAATATTTTCTTGAGCTTTCAAATTTATGTGCCTAATGTTAGAGAAGAATTCCTCAATATCCCATTGAGTAAATTTGATGTTTGTTAATAATACAATAGACTACCAAATGAAAGTTGGAATCTCTTAGCCCTAATACTAGCTTGGAGCACATTGGAGGAAAGAGGGAGGAAAGAGAACATGCTTAAATTGCCCGTACCCATCCAAAAATTGGTGGGGCCCAAAAGTAATGGATAGTAGTTGGTAGAAAGGGGGTAGAAGCAAGAGAAATGAAATTTTGATATATAGGATTTGGATGGGTATCAGAGATAGTAAGTGATTTAGGGATATTTTATACATAAAATTCATTTAAAATTTTCATTATATATAGAAGGAATAGTCCTCCTTATTGTTCATGATTCATATATAGGAGGGTTATTCCTCCTCATTGATCATCATATATATAAGGATTAGTCATCATCATCTAATAAAGTCCATGTAAATATATGACGCATTAGTTGCTCTTAGGAAAATAACTAAGCAAAGCACTGTCCAATATTATAATTCAACATTATGAAGTCCAAGAGGATTTAATGGGAGCCAAAAATTCTTGCTATAGTACAAACAATTGATAAAAGAGGCCGCATAATTTATTGTCTTAATCATTTAAACTACAGTGAACCATGGATAGATGATTGCCAATTTTCCATAAATTAATATCATGAGGGATGTTTTGTAGTGTAAGAGAGTGAAGAAGAAATAATACAAAGCCTACCATGTTTCACTACAAAAAACATGAGGAAAAGAATAAATATTTTGAAAATTCCCTAGAAAAATAAGAGGGACGGGGGGAGGGAATATCCCCATGGGCTACTATAGTCAATCTACCTAGATGGCATTATCAGATGGGACCATACATATATGTATCACACCATTATGAAAATATGTTGGAACACAAGAGCAAATATATAAGATGTTTTGGTTTCTATCTTGTTATCATATCACATGGTAAACCAGTTATCCTAGTCTTCAAAAATCATAAGTATATTACAAGATCAATTGCATACCCATTGCATGTGGCATGGCACTTATGAGAAATTATTCCATATTTTATATACTAGAGGTTACAATAGAAATTTCTCAAGCACAAGAAGTGAAATTCTACTTAAAAAGATATACATATTTTAGGATCTATGTTACAAAAATTGAACTTAGACATGCTCACAAATTCATGATCTACCAAAACCGTAGAAACCAAGAAGAAGGAAACAAGTGGGGCCAGAGAGAAGAGAGAGAGAGCGACACTGCATGGGGTCTAATTTGCCCCCCCTAAATGGTGGCTCTTGCTTCCCATCTAGAGTATTTATAGTTGTAAAATTTCGAAAAGCAAAGAGCCAATAATAGTATATCCAAAAGCATCCCTTGTCCGCAATTAGAGGGATTGCTCAACATAGCTCCATGAGCTTAAAATATCACAAGGCTTAATAAGCCCACATCCATTATTAATAAAATAAGTTGGCCCATGGCTTGTGGCCCACGGCTTCATATTCATTACTTTAAAATATGGCCCATGTCCTTTGCCAACCATTCTATACTTCAATCAATCCAAATCACCTTCACCATCTCTGTTCCTTATTATCCAACTCATCATTTGTACTCAAGCCGCCAATTGTGTTAGTTGTTACAATCAATTAATGAATCGTCACACTAACTATTTTGAACATAACTATACGCTTGATAGACAAATATAAAATTACAAACCTTGCGACCAATTGCAATAACACCAGTAACACTAGCGACATTAGTATTAAAATGGAATCACCCACAATACTAACCATCTAGCCTGGAAAAACATAGGTAGTTAGGCGTCCCCAAGTAAATCCCAAAAAGCATCCACTAGGACCCGCACCGTGTTTGGTCCGCTCCTATGGAATACTTTGCCATAGTCACACTTGAAAAGTGCATTTGACTTTTAGAGTCAACGAGTGGAGATATGAAGAGTACTCTCTTGGAATCTGGATATTCATCAAGTATCATCATGCCACATGGTCAAAAAAATTCTCCAAGAAATCTTAAGCTCTCATTAACAAAGAGAGAATGAATTTAGCCAATTCAAAACTTATAAAATATTAAATTTATTCTTATCCTGTACCAAGAGAAAGTACCATACCACATCCATTCATTGCTTATGTTATTTTGGTACAGGTCCAAGCATTATATTTGTCATATTCCCCAATATCTGTACCATGCCATACTACTATGATAAATTTAGGAAATAATAACAAATACAATGTATAATTATTGTTTTTAATAATATGAGTAGCAATAAGTGACATATACTATTCTGTGATCAATAGAAGGGTATATGTACGTCATTGTCTAATCACACGTCAAGGTATTTTATTTAACTTGGTAGCTAGTAATGATCCAAAATGTATTTTCTTTAGCTGCTAGAAAATACATAGAAGATATTAGCTGACATACAAACTATTTTTCATTTTCTATAAAAGCAATTTCGTAAAGAAATTACCAGAGTTAAAATCTTGCCAGTGAACAATCATGTCTTCCCTCTCCGCTTGCCAAGAGTATGTGCAGTGTGAGACATGTCAGAGGATGGAGTCCTAGACACCCTGGGTAGATCCTCCTGGGCTTAGCAAAAATGTCATTTTCTTTTTCTTCTCTTTAATTTTCTCCAATTCATTTCACTTTAGTAGAATATAATTGTATTTCTTATTTCATACATACCACATGATATATGCCTTCTCATCCTTATCAATGCACATAAT
Source organism: Dipteris shenzhenensis (assembly GCF_047967505.1). Lineage (NCBI taxonomy): Eukaryota > Viridiplantae > Streptophyta > Polypodiopsida > Gleicheniales > Dipteridaceae > Dipteris > Dipteris shenzhenensis. The sequence goes on along the minus strand of NC_141609.1, from coordinate 10,204,015 downwards.
CATGCTTATTTATAAATCATAAAAAACTCTTAGCTCACCTAGATTATCTTAGATTCTATATAGGCTATCATATTTTATTCTCCTTTTCATGATATTTAATATGATCTATCACTCTTCTTCTGATTCAATTATTCCCTTCCGTCACCATATCATTCTTTTCTTGTCTCTATACGAGTACTTCTATGAGACCAAGAAAAATGAAAATATGGGAATAGATACGTATCTCCTTTGTCCTTCCAAATCTAAAGTTGCTTACTTGGTTGAGCCCCAATCATATTTCTTTTGCTTCTCATCCAACCATCGGTTTGATAACGTTGTGGTTCAAAAGAGATTCCTTGTAGAGCCTCTCTTTCACATGACGTCATCATATGCAACTTAAAAAAAACAATTAAGTAAAACGAACACAATGTGTGTATGCTTGATTGTGTCTACTAAGTTGACAAGCAAAATTGCTGATTGTTGTCGAAGTAATAGCATGCATATAGTGCATCTATTTGTCCTTATTTCATCAAGCAGCTCTCAATTTTTTATTTAGTCTGATTGCTTTCTTCCAAATTAAATAGTCATGGTCTTTCACATAGGAGAGCGTCAGCCATGTTGCGTTTTTCATACGACTTCCATTCTTAAAATCACATGATGCTATTATTACTTCAAATATCATCCATTCTATAAGAATATGAATCTCTTCTATCCTCATGCCCTAAGATTAAGTAATCTATGAGCGTGGCTGTTCTTCTTCCTAAGCCAAAGGCTGCTTCTACCAATTCATTGACGGTCAGTAGTGAAAAGAAACAACCATAAATTTCTTACCTCAAGTCAAAATATAGTGATCCAACCACTCAAAAGAACTGGCACATACCCTTTGAACAAGCTAGCGTGGCAATTGTAGCATAGATTTTCAAAGCATCTTTGATAACTTTGCATACGAACTTGATCAAGTAGTCGAAACAATCAAGAAGAACATTTTGAGAACAACTGTGTCATCAGATAGGAGAAAATCATGTTGCTTGCCTCCCACGGTTAGGTTAGAGTGTACCAAGCTCTAATACCCCTGTTATGAAAATTTATATTAGACATGCTCACAAATTCATGATTTACCAAAACAATAGAAACCAAGAACAAGGAAACAAGTGGGGGAGAGAAGAGAAAGAGAGAGCGACACTGAATGGAGTTCAATCTGGCCCCCTTAGATTGTGGCTCTTGCTTCCTATCTAGAGTATTTATCATGGTAATTCCAAAAAGCAAAGAGCCAATAATAGTACATCCAAAAGCATCCCTTACTTGCTCAACTTAGCTACACACCCTCATCCAAAATTAATAAAATAAGTTAGCCCATAGCTTAATATTCATTACTTTACAATATGGCCCATGGCCTTTCGCAACCATTTGATACTTCAACCAATCCAAATCACCTTCACCATCTCTGTTTCTCATTATCCAACTCATCATCTGTACTTAAGCCACCAATTGTGTTAGTTGTTACAATAAATTGATGAATCATCACACCAACTAATCCCAACACAATTAAACACTTGATACATAGACATCAAAATACAAACCTTGTGACCAATTGTAATAACACCAATACCACTAGCGACATTAGTATTAACATGGAATCACTGACAATACTAACCATCTAGCCCGGCAAAACATAGGTAGTTAGGCATCCCCAACTAAACCCCAAAAAGCATCCACTAGGAGCCCCGCCGCGTCCGGCAGTGCAATTCTGTAACAATCTATTGGCTTAAATAATTTGTATATTCACACTTTTTTCCAAGAGAATGGTATAGGACTACATTATCTATATTATGACCCTTGTTCTAATGGTAGCGTCTAGTAAGCTACAATGAATGTTCATTTTATATGCACTTTTGATGTGTAGTGTTGATTATGAGGGCTAAGCAAAGGCTAATGTGACATAATTTAATAACTTGAGCAATGATGTAGTACAAGGATAATATTGTGGTAGAATAGTGTAGTGCCAAGTAAATAATGTGCACTACTTTATATTTTTGTCTAGATTTATTTGCTAAAAGTTGAGTGAGATTTTCTATTACAAATGTAGCTAGTCTATCAATTGAATAACTCTTGCCATTAGTGCAAGGACTCACATGAACTTGCCAAGGCTAGCATGTCAAATGATTCTTAATGGTATTTTATTTCTAGATGTCTTTAAATAATGAACATTGATGGTATTACATGATATGGTTCTCTTTCAATAGTACATGACACAAAAGTATCCTTTCATGGGTTTAAGGGGGAAATCATTTCTATCACAAATTGTTTTTTAGAAAACTTCCTTTTGCAGTCTATGTTAAATTGATATTATCCTAGCATGACAAGAAAATTATTGGCATGGAGAAAAAATGCCATACATGATTGGCATACCATGTTAAATAGCAAGGATTGACAAGAGGGATCCTTTGGAGAAAATTTTTCTATTGAAAAAAAAAAAATATTGATTTCCTAACCATCATCAACCTACATATAAAGACATTATTAGAAAATCATTGGCAGGGTGATGAAAAATCATATATTATAGCTACACCATTCATTTTGTCCCTAATTCTGATTGTCAGCCAAGATCAAATTTGGAACAAAATTGGGCATCATGGAGGTGCCCATCGTGCTTGGGAAAATCCCCGGTTTTCTTTGAGATGTAAAGATAATGATCCAAAAAAGAAGGATGCAAACTATCAACCCTAAATCCTATTTTAATATGTCAATAAGATTCTATGAGTTTTCTAATCAAAAGGATAGGACATTCTCATGTGTTGTTATTAAATTAGCATTAGTCTTATTCTTTTAACTACTACCTTAACACACATACCTAGCAAATGCTATGGTGGTATAATCACTTCTTCACTCTTCTTCTTAGCTATGTTATTAAGTTGCTTGCCTAATTCAATTAGAGGTAGCTAGGCATTTTTCCATAATTAATAATTTATGTATACCCATGCATAGAGTGTAGTTCTCACTATAGAGCGTGAGTGGAAGTCACTTTTTTTCTCTACGTGAGCACATGCTTGCATTGGTATGAATCTTCTCATGAATTAATCAAGTCAAGGCCATTCAATACTATTAGATATTACAAATTGTGAAAATTGTCATTTGTAACCTTTCTCCCAAGCATATGGTACCTTTTATCATAGAAAAAAATCCCAAACTTTCCAAGGAGTCAAGATTTTAACCAAAGAATATTAACTCCATGATTTGTACATGTGAATATTAATTCCATGAGATCTGGATGCAAATTAAAATGGGCATCACAACCACCCTAAAACAAAGACAATAAGTACATTTAAGATGGATGCAAGAAAGAAAAGGTAATGATAACAAAAGAAATTGTCACTACAAGAAGGAAACAATAATGGCAAGGTTGGGAATCGATAAACCATTAGAAACTACAGAGTCGAAACTCGATGAAGCAAATTCAACAATATAAGAGTCCCACCTTATTCATATAAACTTATAGATCAACAAAATATAAGGTTTGATACAAAGCTTCATGGTAAGAGAAAAAACATGCTGGACCCTCAACTTCAAACCCTTTCTTTATCTAGTAGTAAGATGTATAAAAGTCTAAGAAGTCCTTTTTTATTATGCTACGTTTGGTATTACAGTTGTATTTCCACTATTCTTATTGATGCTTATATCAACTCTTAAAAAATTCAACAATAGATTTTGATGGCATTACTACTGTTTTTTTTGTCTTAGTCCTTGTTTCTAAGCTATGCCTAAGCACAACTTGAGGGATGTATTGGAGGAGAGAGGGAAGAGATATATGAAGGGGAAAGGGAAATGAGATTCTAGAGGAAGAAAGAAAAGAATGAGAGTGAGATGGGGAAATGTAATATTAGATAGGGATGGGAGGGGGAGAGGGTAGAGGGCAAGGGAGAGAAAAATGGGAGGGGAAAAGGGAATATGGAGAGGGACAGGGAGAGGGAAGACTTAAAGAGGGAAAAGGATCAAGAGAGGACAAGAGAAATGTAGAGCAAATGTAGAGGTAACTCCTACAAATGTGAGCTAGGTGCTGATTATGGATAAGAGCGATGTAGGGATCTCGTAGGGATACATGCATAAGAGGAATGTGGTTTTTTTAATACCCTTTGAACACATGTGATACCTAGGGTTTCTTAGTAGTGCACACCCACAGGGCACTCTTCACTATAAATGCATCATAAAAGTAGAAGGAATCAAGAGGGGAAAAGGGATGATGAGTAATAACAAGTCTTCTTAGATTAATGATAGGGTGTAGTCCATGCATGATGCAAATTACTTTCTCCTTGTGTGAATCATATATGAATGCATCCCTCCCCAAATAAAAGAGATGGTAATACTAATAGTAATAACAAGGGTGATATTGGTGATAAATTTCCAAGGCATTTATCTTTATGCTTATTCTTACATTCATCATTTGAAGTGATCATTTAAAAATGCCAATGTTTATTATGTGGTACTAGTATTACATCCTAGCAAGACCTAGGTTGGGTATATTTGGGTGAAATCACCTTGAAAAGCATGCATACCACCCTAGTGTGCCTTCTATGTATTGAGGGACTTGATCCTTCCACTTGTCACCATCCGATCACTAAGGTTGACTTTCTCCCTTGCTCGAATGATAGGTCTTGCAATCAATGTCTCTTTAGCAAAGGGTCACTTAGTAAATGTATAACATAGCATCTTAGTTAATGTAGGAGACCTCTTTAATTGGGCAACTCACATGCCATTTACGTATATGAGGATATTTAAAATAATAAACTACCAATGTGTATTATTTACAAGTGTACAAAGGGGGGTTTAGCTTTCAATTTTAAAACATGCATATACTAGGTGGACGAGATAAATAATCATGTTAAAAAGTGCAAAAGCTCAAAGATAGGAGAATTTTGCTAGCACAAGCTTTGTATGCACCTTTTGATAGTGACTTTCTTTGCCTTTGCAATCAAAATCAAACCTTAGAAACCTTTCAAATACTTCGATTACCAATCTTCAATTTCATTACAGTTATCAAATTATTATGGGAAATACATTTGTCATTACTTGCTTCCTTAATAATAATTTCAATACAAGGGGTCCATTACTCCGAGATTATTCCTAGATGCAATGAGAGTCCTATATTTTCAAAATTTATTTATGTGGCTAGATACATTTAATTGAAAAATATGCAATGTCAAGTAAGGGCATTCCCCAAATTATAGTATCTTAAATGTGATCATTGTAGCTAGGGTTATTGGAAGGTGTGATTGCCATAAAGATGATATTTTTTGATGTACATGTACATCACATTATTTGCTAAGTATAAAGCATAAATGTACCTTGTGACCACAAAATAGTACTACCATAATTTGATTTTAAATGTACCTTGTGACCACAAAATAGTATTGCCATAATTTGATTTTAAGGTTGCCTATTATTTTTTTCATATGGTTAAGAACCTCTCATAAAGGTATGACCTAGACTAAGTTGTGATCTCCTCATTATTCCAACATATAGTATCTAAAGTGTGCACTGTGCAAACAAGGATAGGCTTATGAACCTATTTGTTCGAATATGAGCCCTTTGGCTATGGGATTACTCACACATATCTTCATAGATGGATTGATTTAATTAGCACCCACCAATGTGCCTCGGGTAAGTATTGCATGGGGTTCAAAGAGAACTAGCCAAGACTCAAACATATCCCATATTGTTTTCATTGTACCTTATATTTATGGTTTAAACTATTTAATCTTCTTATTATAATATGAAATATATCCAATTACCAATATGGGATACAATTACATGCATTACTTTTCTTATGATTGCTTTTCTCTACTCCTTTTTTAATTTTAGTTCATTATTGGAAAACAACTTGATAAAAGTAATAGCTTGTGTTGGTTTGATGTGCTATTGGGAAATTTAATACACATGGAATCTCTTTCTCCTTGTCAGTATTGATGGTGAAAGAAAAAGGATAAACCTCATTTCCTTTCCAACGTGTCAAAAGTACTCTCGATTAACATGACACTTTTAACTAGGGACCTTCACAATCCTTCATGGGTAAGTTTGATTAATACATCAATGGGTATTCAGTATCTTAAATGACACCATTTAACAAAGCGAGATAGTTTGATAAGAATTGAAAAGCTTTATTTTGCTTGGAGACATTTGTCTCATATTCGGCAACCATTTACAAATGGAAGAACTTCCCACTTGCTTAGAGATGTACAATTGTATATACCATGGATTGCAAATCTAATATCATCATCAAAAGAAAATAATCTATGGTTGTATATACCATGGATTGCAAATCTAATATCATGATCAAAAGAAACGAATCTAGTATACAGTTGTATATCATGATCAAAATAAAAGAATCTACCAAAAATATAATGCATCAAAGTATTCAGTGGATATTTATGTCTTTTATACAATATAAGAAATTGAAGAAACAAAGGTAAGAAAACTAAAATGCATTAAATGGTATTATTGTTTCCACATTGGTGGGCCTCAAAATTGTTCAGATATTCATGAGCAATCCCCAAAATGAAGCTATTCAATCATTTCTTTCCCACTTAAGAAGTGTCTTGAAATTTCTTAAAGATAATGGGCAATAATACTTGATGCAAATTGATGATAGTCATGGCTCTAGAAGTCATCGTACTTCTTAAAAAAGACTATCTTTATGGTGTGATATAGATATGCCTCAAGGTGTATCTAAAGTATTGAAAGATACAAGTTCTTTGATGAACATGAGTGCTCTCTTATGAATATTGATGTACTCATGAACAAGTAAGTGATGGCCTCCGAATTTGTAATGCTTTCTTAGTGTAGATATCATGACAGAGTTATAGCCTAAAGTATCTACTTTGAGAAGAATACTTTTAAAACTATTAGTAGTCTTTGTGTAAGATTCATAAGGGTTTATGGAGCAATTGATAACTATATTTATAGATGTTAGGCACTTTAGCCCTAACATGTCATCCATAGTTTATGAAACATAACGAATATTGGCCCATTTCTAGAGTGAATGAACTCACATATCATATTGTACGAATGTAGGCACAAACCTCTCATTGAGCTATTCCTAGCCATGTTTAAAAGGACACAAGATATATGATGAGCTAACATATTATTTATGTTTTTCCAACAAAAATATAATTTCGATAAAGTGATCCAAAAAGTCTTGAATTGGTTTCAACAAGCCTCTAGCATAAGGTGGTCTCATTGGGTGCCCATTTATATGCAAGGCACTAGGACTTGATGCAATCAAGCTTGGTGCAAGGCCATTTTAAGGTGTGTAAGCATTCTATGCACATATATAATATTTCATAGCATACAATATAACCTATTTCATTGGAGCTAGCAGGGGGTGTAGAAGGAGATGCAGAAGAAAAGGAGTTGCAGAAGTGAAATAACACTTGAATGAAATAAAATATAAGAAGGATTCTCATGGTTTCACGTATCTCAACCAAGAGTGATCATAGTACTAACTTAGGAATAGGTTTAGGCCAATTGAGAATAATCTCGAAGATGATGTAGTCTCTACATCTCAAAAAGGTATGTATCCTTCTAGAACTCCCTCCTTTGTGATTTCAGATACCTCGGAGTGTGTGATGGAGATCGTATGAATTTCAAATGATGCCATTTCTACAATTTCTAATGTCCCAAGAAAGGGACATTAGAAATGGTAAGCGTTGTTATGTCAAAATTATTTCATGGAAAATGGTTGCAATGCCCGATTCAATACTCTCCTTGAAACTTGAAACAATGCAAAACAGTAGGTTCATAAACTTTACAAATAGAAACTTAAAAGACAATTACAAAATGAAGTTCATGGCATGATAGCCATGGTTATGCGTTTAACCATCGAAAACTTTGACACCTGTCTAACAATGTGATGACTAACAACAACCTCTTAATAGGGTTGCATAGTGTACAAATAGTTAACATAGGAGCACTAGAGACAAACATCACCTTTTATGCCAGCTTGAGTACCAAATCATTGCATTGGAGTTTGTTGTAAGTTGCACACGGGTTCAACATGTACCTTCTTGTTTGAGATGTGATTCAGGTTCAGTTTGGTATTTGTGTAGCAGTAAGTGGCCCCTTCGCATAAATGCCCAGGTTGTTTGGCTAGATTGTTGAAGTTACTAGGGGACGTTGACAAATTTGCTAGGACAAAGCTTTTCTATGTGCTATCCAATACGATCCAATACGTGAATGGAAGGTTATTCAATAATTATAGATCTTAAAATGCAAAAACTTTTTGTTCTTTCTATTTGCAAGCACATGAAAATCCAGATTCTATATGGCCTTAAGAGGGTCGTCCTTGTAGATGGAGAACGCTCCATTAACTTTTAAAGGGAGCCCACGAACGAGATAGAGGTAATGAAGAAAAAGCTAAGCCCATCATATAAAAAATGGTGGAGGTTCCACTCCAACCGACGCAAATCGATGAGTTTGTGAGTCTGTGTGTTTGTGTGTGTGTGTGAGAGAGAGAGAGAGAGAGAGAGAGAGAGAGAGAGAGTTTTGATATCCGCTTTAGTTACGATTGAAATACAAAGGGGAGAGAGAGAGAGAGAGAGAGAGGGTGTCCGTTTTGAGAGCTTCCCGTATAGTACCGTGCTCGTGCGTCTGCTTTTTATACATAAACAGTACCACGTAACCGACGGTTGTCAGTAGCACTCGTCCGGCAAGCAGCAGCTGCACTGAATTATATTAGGCCGGCTCAGGGGAACCGCTTTTCGGAAATCGGGCTGGTGCACGCACCCATGAGCGTGGGGATGGCGTAGTGTGAAAGGCCTTCCGTGCAGGAAAAGAGGAATGCGTAATGGGTTGGACGATGCCTATGGATCAACTACTTTCACAAGAAAAAGAGAAGAAGAGCGATACTAAAGTTCCAATTTCTTTGCGACAGATGGCAGTGAATTGAATGCAAGGATAAAAGGGCGAGCCAAGAGTGCTAGTACAAATCACTGGGCGTGATACGGCTGTGTGAAGTGTTCACGTGGGCGTAGGACCGCGAGGAGAAAATTGTATTGGAGAAGAACGTTGAAAGGATCACTCAAGAAAATGCCGAGGAGAAAAACTTGAAAAGAAGGGATTTGTTTCGTGCTCTCGGATAATGGATTTGCGGGGTAGCAGAACTTGCAGAAGGGTTGGCAGTTGATGCTGCAATTTTGCAGCTTGCACTATTGGAAATTGAGCGAGTTGGAAATGGCGATGAGAAAGCGTATGGGGCACTGCGATGATGAGTGCTGCCCGCCTCCTGCCGGCCGCTTGATCGATGATCGATCCGTTTATGTTTTTTTTGGTTGGGTGGCAGTGCGGCCACTGGGCAGATGGTGGTCCTTATGATCGATCGCAGTCTCACTCACAGTGCGCAGGGACCGATTCCAATCCATCGCTTCATGCAACAGTGCCGTAAATCTCCCGCCATCGCTCCAGCTTTTGCCAGATCTCCGGTCACCGAGTGTGTACCTTGCTCAGCTTGAAACCTGGCAGCTTCCCTACGATACCTGTCACCCTTTACCCATCATAGGAACTAACGATCGCATCAAACGTATCTACATGTAAATCGGTCAGCTTGAGCTCTGCTTACGGTGCTTACCGATCGCTGTAACTAGCGACGACACTACAATCTGATATAGATTCCAAACAAATCTTTCATTGATCGGCGACACCCTAATTTTGGATTAAATGCACCACGTCCCACACATCCAGGCAGCAACGGCCAAATTGCGCAATCAGCTTGCGCAATCGAGGAATTGGGAAAGATTTTTCTTTGGGCTGGCTGCATCAGCCACCTTTATATTTCCAAAGATGCGGAGTTTGCGTTGCGAACTTGCACACAACAAAGACGCGGTAAACTGGTTTTTGTCGCACGATCAATGGATCGTGGGCACGCGGTGCGGTTGTCGAGGATTGTAAAAAAAGGTCGGATTGCTTTGGCAAACAAGACAAACTGTGTAATGGCAAATAACCTACGTCCAGTTGCCGTAGAAATTTTTTTCAACTGCTTGCTTTGATGATCGTGTACCTTGCGGCCGTTCAAGCCTTCCGTTAAGAAAACATTTCACAAGTTTCACAGTTTAATCCACTCAACTTCTGTCCTTCCCAATTTAACTCGCAATTCGACGTCATTTCCTGCAAAATGCAACGTCAAAAGGTCGAATATGCCTGCGTTTCGCAATCAAACTACCAAAAGCGCTTTATCGCCAACTTCGGCCGGCCACCTGATTTTTCTCATTATCGACCCACAAACTAAGCTTTCAAATTTCAAATCCTTTCGCTCTCACGAATAGTGGTAAACAATCGAATACGCTATCGTTACACATATCGATCATCGCCTTCGATCTCTTCGTTGAACGTTCCAAGAAATTGTAGAGTATCCTATTCATCTTCGGGTACCCTCTTAAATTTTATTCACAGTTCACGGATTCTTTAAAAAAAACATAGCAACACAGGCCATGTGGATTTTTAAAAATACCACTATACAAAACTTTGAGTGACAGGACACCCTAAAGGCCTTGTCCTAACTCGTGAAAGGACACCGTGGGCTTGTCCTAACTCGATAAGAGAACATCCTTAATTAGGGCAGCTTCCATCCCCTTCTTTAGTCTTTTAATTGAAAACCTTTCAATCCTTACTTAATTAGGGTAGCTTGCATCCCCAAGATGAGACCCTTCCACTTGGTTTACTCTTTTAATCCAAAACCTTTCTATTTCAATCCTATCCCAAAAGAAGAAGCATTAGCACCTCATATTTCGATCTCCACGTCCTCCCACTTAGTTGACTGAGAACCTTTTTAAATCTATCCGATTTACTATTTTTGGATACAATCTTTCTATATTTTATAGTCGTCTTCATGTTGTCTTCATGCCTGACATGAAGGGCATGACCATCTATAATAGGGGCTCCTTAGTAGTCTACCTTTCTTGTTCTTGCCTTCCCCGCTTCTTGCTAAATTGAAATGATGACCTTTCAGGACCACTGATAGCTTGCATTCTTGTACAACAAGTCATCGATGACTTGAAAACATGAAAAGTTATAGGAGTAAAGACATCGAGTACACTGTACAACACCATATAAGAACACAATTCCTTGGCTTTAGCAAAGTGAAAGCCATGGGTCCCCCTTTTCAAGGTAAACTTGTATTGTTGGTCCTATTTACCTTGAAAAGGGAGTTCCCATGTCCTTTCCATTCACCAATGGAAATTATTGGGGTCCTCATATTCTTAGCATCATCCAGGACCCCCCTTTCATCTTTTATGCGCAAGTTTTTTGCTACTTCACATGTTAAGACAAAATACTGAAAATTTTGTTATATGCTTCTCAAGATGCCATTGCATTCAGTGTGTGTTTTTTAAAGGAAGAAAGGCTTTAATTTTTAAAAGAAAAATCCCCAAACAATACATAAGATAAGTATCAAAGGCATTCTTCCAATGATTCCTGAATATGATCTCATGATGCCACCATTCTTTACGATGCCTTCTTTTCCTCTCCAATATTCCATGTGCCTTTGCCCCACCTTAGCAAACAATTCACACAAATGTGAACAACATGCACTACTTGGTGTTGTATGTCACTCCAACACCACATGCCGAACATGTGACTCATGGTATTATTCAGACGAATGCATTCACATTTTTTTAAAGGTCGATTGTTCAAGTAGGTTTACGAGTAGTCTCTATACATGGAAAAATGCACTCATGCATGCACCACATTGCCACAACAATGCTCATACTACATGTGCTTGAATAATTGTCATGTTGTAAATGTTGTAGGGCCACAAGACAAACCACACACATCCTTTTTTTATCATAATTTGATTTATGTTTAAGAAACCACATCTATACAATTATGGTATGTAGGACACATATTGTTTGTCGAAATACATGTATAAACCATCCACACACACATTCACCTATACATGTTGCATGTCTATACAAGCATGCATGGGTGTGCGTAGCACACACGCACATGTGCATATGCCCGCGCACACACACACACACACATACCCCATAGCACATGCATGAACCTACAATGCATGAATATACACATAGGTGTGCACATATAAAGACGCCGAGGTGATTTATACTTAAAGATACCTGAGTCATAAGGAATGGAAGAAGGAATAATTATGAGTAGAGGGAGTCCCATCACCTTTTTAGAGCCATGGAAGGCCTAAGATCATAGGATAACCCACACATCGATGCATCGTCTCCTTCTTGCCTGAGCTTAGCCACTACAAGTACACAGTCCTAACTCTTTCCAATATGCTAGTTCCAAAGCCAACATTGACAAGCTTTCTTTCCCTATATTAGTCTAATTCTCATACTAAGTCATTGCAAGCCCCTCAAGGAAAGTGGCACAAATACCAACTATGTATCTTTTGTCAAAATGTTAAAGATACACGAAATTGTTTGAAGTGTATCAAATAAACTTGGGGGCACTCTTCCAGAGGTATTGTTGTTATATTAGAAAAGTGGAAATGCAATAGGAGAAGGGAAAATAAGAGGGTGAAGGAATTTTTACTATCAAGAATTCCGCTTTCACATATGCATCAAATCATTCATGACGAAAAATAGCAAATCTAATACCAAAACTAGGAGATAGGGATTTACAAATGGTAGAAGATAGGTTCATTGATAGGTTTACCCTCCTAGGGAAAGAGATAAATGGAGAAAGAGAGACAGAAGTATAAGTGTAAGAGAAATTTTAAAAAGAACTCTCATAACTTCTCCCCTAATTGCCTCCCAAGACCATTCTACTTGTAATGACTCATGCCCTCATACATTTATATGTCTTCCCATTGCCTCCCAACACTTGTACTTTTAACTCTCATGCATATCCCTATGGTCCTCTACATCCATGCGCACACATATCCCTATGGTCCTATACCCTTTAGCTAGACTTTATCCAATGCTAAGGTCCAAGCCATTATTCCATTTGTTCCCATTTAAATGGAATAGCATTCACTCCAAAGAAACATTATTCAATGCCCTCATGGAGCTCAATTGGCTAAGAAAACATGAAGTACAAGTGGTAACTATGCAGCTTGTAGACTATGGAAATGGTAGGAACATAGCAACACTTGAGAGTAGGCTCCATGTGGATTCATTGATCATACAAGGACGTGTATATATTCTTGGATCAAAGGATGAACCTCAAAACATTAAATGGATGTTAAGACTATTTTAGTAATTTTGGGACAATTCATAGTCCCAATGTTATAGAAAATTCACTATTACTTTCATCCCATGTTGAGTTCAAGCATGGCCTATGATTTTCAAGTGTTCCATGCTCAAACTTAAGTTCGAGAACTAGCATATACTTTTCAATAAAGAGGATAAAGAGAGAGGGAGAGAGATGATCGATTTCATCCCAAAATCAAGGAATTGTCGCAAAATTACTAAAACAGCCTTTGTTCATGAAGATGGATAGTGCTCCTCAAAATATGAGAGTACCCATAGTGCTAATGATGATGTAAAACTCTTCAAAGATGCTCCGGCATTGATGTCAATCCAAAGATGAGGGTGTTGATGTCAATGTAAATCTCTTCAATGATGAGGGTGTTCATTATCTTTCCCAAGATAATGAAGATGTCAATGTAGAACTCTCTAAAGACAATAACACTATTGTGTATTAATTGAGAACCATTACATGTTGGATTTCCTCAAAATAGTACTGAGATTTTAACTAAATTTCAAACCTAAGGTGAAATTTAAGCTTATCTATAGAAAACACAATAAAATTAATATATAATATTTTTGTGATGTAATTTTAGATACCCTAATATATATTGGATCTTACAAAAGAAAAAGAAAATTTTGAAATCCTTTATAATTTAAAGACCATGAATTTTGATAAGATGCACTTTGATGTATACTTGTTTATTTTATATTAATATTTATAAGTTTGGGTAGATTGTCAGATTCTTTGCTTGAGAATACTCTTTTCCATGAAATTCATGACCTACTATACAAGCTAGGAAGAATAATTTAATGAATAAAAAATGTTAGCAACCACATAATAAGACCTTATATAAATGCTCTCAAAGGGATACTCTCTTAATATGAGAAGCACTAAATGTTACGAAGTTGACCTTTATTGAATTTAGAGTCTAGTACTTTAATCTTTTCCCTCCTATGAATCGAACTATATAGGTCAAGATCACAAGAGGTAGCTGGCTATATTATTTTATTTTAGCTACATGTTTCAATTCAATATATCAAAAGCAAGCTTCCATAGGTGTCAATGTCATATGGCTGCATTGATGACACTGCAACCTCTTTGCTTTGCTTATGATATTATGAGAAAGGCCAAAATTATAGATACACATATGAACAAAGAAAGGAACATTGTATGTGGGATAATCAATGACACTTTCATGTTGAATTATCCCACATAATTGATCAGGACTTGTAAAAAAATTAATTGCAACAACATGAAAGAAAGGAAAGAGAACTCACTCTAATAAATTAGAGCTTAGTCACTTCGTACATTAATGGATAGACACTCCAATTCATTATTTTACAATTATTTAGAATAAAATAAAAAAATAAAAGTTAATCAAGAATTGTAAAAAATTTAATTGCAATGCGACATGAACACTATGAAAGAAAGGAAAGAGAACTCATATTAATCAAAGGTATATAAGGTCATTACATCAAAATACAATATCAAAACACGAAACATCTAGAAGTTGCTCATCCTCAACATGCTTCTCAATGTTCTATTGAGAAGCATCTAGAAGTTGCTCATCTTTAACATGCTTCTTAATGTTCTATTGATCTTCTTCCCATGTAGCTAGGGGAGCAACCACTCCAAGTGCTGTTTCCTCAAATAGCTCTATTAGCTCCAGCTCTCCATCCTTGTAGATAGGCTGGGGGGCTCTCTTGAAGCCATTTACACTATTGCACTCACATGGCTACACTTCACTCCCACTTCCTGATTAGCATCAGGTAGATAATTGATTGCACACACCCTTTGCAAGATCAATGTTGCTCTAAAAGATCCTTCTCGACTGCCACATAGTTCCTATGCTTCTAAAGAGCACATGTTGTGGTTATCTATCTCAGCAAAAAAATCATAGTCCCAATCATCTTGATCTGTAAAATGTTCTAGAAGCTCTTTGATTAGACAATTGATGATGGAATTATTGCTCTTTGCATACCGTAGCTTTTGAGCTACTGCATGGAAGCAAAAAGTGCTATTTAATTTTTACAAATACAATGCATAATTGTTTTACACTTCTCTACTGAGGAGAAGTAAACAATGACCATCATCTCAAATGAATGTATCATCTTGTTGCATGGTTTAGATCCAAAAGCAAGCTGAGAAAATTGATCATATCTTCTCATTGTATTTGAACACTTTGACTCAACAAAAACCAATCCAATCACTCTGAAGCACTAGTCCTAAAGGTTAGACCTACCTTGTCACTAGATATCATGAAATCAAGGTATTCATTGTGGAAGAAATGGATCCTTCAGATAAATGACATACCTTGATGGTAGTCATTATTGTTATTATGATTCTGTGGGGGTTAAAGGTCACTGTGCCTTTACCCCGGTTATGTACAATACTCAAACGCATATATAAATGAATGAAAAAGAAGATTAGGGTGGTTTTGCACCCACCAAAACTTGTGGCTCTCTGTCTCTCTCTCTCCTTCTTCTGTTCTTGCTTCCGTTGAGAGCACTCTCAACTGGTATCAGAGCCCGGGTGATCTAGTTGAGCATGCGTGAATGCTTGAAGCTTAGTAGCTCTGTGGGAGGAAGGAGAAGCTCTATGGGAAGCTTTGTGGGTGACTTTACTTGCATCTAAGTGTGTAGAGACCTTGGAGGAACCTTTGGAAAAATCACTTTGGTTTTGCGAAGTGGTTTTGAGAGCCTGTTAAGAGTTTTCAAAGAAAAAGTCATTTTTTGAGCTTTTCCCTATTCCGTTATATGACAGAGACTCCGTATTGACTTGTAGAGGCAACTATTGCTTGCTTTTGGTGTTCACTTCACTTCAGGAGCTTGGAAACACCTTCATTCTTGAATCTGGGATCATTTCATTGGATTTCTGACTCACTGTGTCAGTTTCTGCGTTTTTTGCTCGGGTGTTGGAACTCAAGTTTGGAGCAACCATTTGCAGATCTGTCAGTTCCGGTGGACTCAGAAGGTCATAAAACTTCTATGTTGCTCATCATTTGCACTCTGGTGGAGTTTACAAATAGCTCTGTTTCCAAAAACGTTTTTCAGTCCATGTGTTGGACCCAGTGATTGAGACCACGGTTTCCAAAACCGTCTATCCCATTGCGTTCCGAACGCCCTAAAACCCCTACCTATCAGTTCTTGTGCAATTCGGTGAAGGATTTTCAGAGTTATAGATCTCTGTGTATTCGACTTCGTCTCTCTGTTATGCATTTTTCATTCTAAGGTTTTGAAACCTTAGATTTATGCCACATGGCAGTGGATAAGTGTTGACTCCCATTTCTCACTCATGGGTTGGGATTTTGGAGTTCTGACAGAAGAGAGATATTTGCAGATTTTCTTGCTGAGTCCGATTATGCAATGGCGCCCATGTTTTGTGGTATCTCAGGTTCAATTTTCAGTAGCGGTCATTACCATGGGACCATGATTTCTTGAGCATACCTTATGCAGATCACTTTGGTTGCAGTTTGAGCAGTGTGCGCTCATTCATGGTATGCATTGGGTTGCAATGGATGATTTATAGGCCATTTGGATGCATTGCGGTCATTATTAGATGCGCTGATAAGCCCAAATTGCCTTATGGTATGCTATTTTTTATGGACGCTTTGCACATGGATGCTATTTTATGCTGAGGGACAGCTTTGACACATTGCAGGTGATGCACTGATAGTGCTATGCTCTCTTGGATGAGATATTATTGATGCATATGCTAGTAGACGGTGTTTATGCTTGAGTCATTTGGCACTTATTAGCATTTTCCTTTGGGCCATATTTGCTCATATGGATGCATAGTATATGCACATGAGTCAGATGCATCTTTTGATGCTTTGAGCTTTGAGTTTTGGTGATATTTCACTCTATTGTGGCATACACATTTGGGTGCACCTGGTATTTGGTGTGATTCTCTCTGCAGGCACTAGCATTTGGGATTTCGTTTCATTTGCATCATGGCATCCTCTTCCATGTCTGAAAAGGAGTTTTTTAGCATTAAAAAGTTTGATGGGACAAACTTTTCTTTGTGGAAAGAACAAATAAGGGATGTGCTTATTCAAAAGAAGCAGATTAAACCCTTGGCAGGGATTGAAGCTAAGCCTGCAAATATGTCTGAGGATGATTGGAATGAGTTGGATGCATTAGCAAAGTCTACTATTAGACTTCATCTTGTAGAGTCAGTTTATTTCATAGTAGTAAATGAGCAGAATACGGAAGATTTATGGAAGAAACTGTGTGCCACTTATGAGAAGGAAACTCCCTCTAATAAAGTTTACCTCATGAAAAGGTTGTTTGAGCTGTAGATGAAGGAAGGGGTCTCCATTGCTTCTCACTTGAATGAATTCAATATTATTTTCAGCCAGCTTCAGGCTCAAAAGATGAATTTTGATGTGGAGACTAAGGCAATATTTCTCTTATGTTCATTGCCATCCTCATGGGATACCTTCTGTACAGCTGTCAGTAACTCTGCACCTGGTGGAGTACTGAAATTTGATGATGTTGTGGGTAGCTTGTTGGCCGAGGAGATTAGACGGAAGTCTATGGATGGCAACAAGCAGGATGTAGCCTTAAATGTGCAAAGGGACAGATCACAGTTCAGCGGGAAGTCCCAAGAAAGAGGAAAGTCACGTAGCAAATCCAGGGCATGGAACATTGAGTGTTACCACTGTGGCAAGAAGCGCTATATGAAAAAGGATTGCTACAAGCTGAAAAAAGAGCAAAAGGATAAGAAAAAGAATGCAAATTGGGATGCAAATCAAAAGGAAGAGAGTCCAAGGGAGGACAAAGGAAAAGTGAAGATCGAGGAGATCAATGCAGTCACACATTATAGTGACAATAACGTTCTCTTCATGTCTAGTTTATGTACAGAGTTGCTTACCACTTCAGATGATGCATATTCCCAAGATTGGATTTTGGATTCTGGTGCTTCATTCCATGTTACTCCCCATAGGGAATGGTTCTCCACTTATGACAGTGGAAAGATAGGTTGTGTGCATCTTGGAAATGACTATGCATGTGACATAGTGGGAATAGGTGACATAAAGTTTTCTTTTGCAAATGGGTCTGCATTTGTTTTGAAACATGTGAGACATGTGCCTAAGTTGACCAAGAGTCTTATTTCAGTGGGTCAGCTAGATGATGCTGGTTTTCACACCACTTTTGGCTTTCAGAGTTGGAAAATTCAGAAGGGCTCTATGCTTTTGGCCAGGGGTGCCAAGTGTGGGACTTTGTATCCCTTACATGTATCAGGGGTATTTGATCATGTGGTTGCAATAATCGAGCAGCCAAGCACTTCTTTGTGGCATTGCAGGTTGGGGCACATGAGCCAGAATGGAATGAAACTCTTATGCCGTTTGGGTTATGTACCGCATTTGAGTTTCTCTGATTTTGAATTTTGTCAGCACTATCTCTATGGGAAGCAGACTAAATCAGCCCATAAAAGAAGGGGAAAGAAAGAGTTTGAAAAGATTGATTTGGTGCATTCAGACGTATGTGGTCCCATGCCTACACGGTCATTCGGCAGGGCTGAATACTATGTGACATTCATTGATGATGCAACTAGGAAAGTGTGGGCTTATGCTATAGCTCGGAAGAGTGATGTGTTCCAGGTATTTCAGAAATGGCTGGCCTTGGTTGAGAATCAGTTAGGTAGAACGCTTAAATGCCTACGGACTGACAATGGTGGAGAGTATCTCTCTCATGACTTTCAGCATTTCTGTGATACACGTGGGATTAAGAGGGAGCTCACATCCCCTCATACTCCAGAGCAAAATCTAGTTGTAGAAAAGATGAACCGTACCATTCAAGAAAGGTTGCAATGCATGCTTTCCAATGTAACTCTTTCTGGTGGTTTTTGGGCTGAGGCAATGAAGACTGTATTGCATGTGATCAATAGATCATCTAGTGAGAGTTTGGATGGTGGTATTCCTGAAGAGGCATGGAGTGGCAAGAAGCCCTCTTACTCTCATTTTTAACCATCCTAAAGGGGATTACTTTAGTATAGCACTTTGCAACAATTATAGGATAGCATGGTGGTAGTGTAGGATAAGTGGTCACCAGTGCGGTGGTTGGTTGCACACTAGGATATTAATTGCCACCAATGTGGTGTTTGTTTGGGATATACTAAAAACAAGCATGGGATTTATTGTTTGGGATTTACAAAACAAGCGCAGTAGTTAGTTTGGGATTTACTAAAAGAAGCGGTCTCAAATGGATAAGTGGAATATTGTTTCCTACTTTATTGGTATTTTAGTCCTTGTTGCAATAAATCCTAAATGAGGGGAAAGGAAATTTAAGCCACCATGGTGACTGAAGGCCCGGTGGTGCCATCCAGATAATCATTTAAACACGGTTTAAGGCACACATTGTACATTCTACTTTGAATTGAATGTAAAGTTGTTTAGAGAACAGTTCATTGATGATATCATCAACAAAGTCTAGATTCACCCAACCAATGCCCCTCCTGATTAGGTATACCCTCCTTGACGAGTCTGGAGACCACCCCCTACCCATTCAATTTTTGAAAGGGAATTCGGTGAAAAATTTTTATATCTATTTCTTGACTACTTCACTGGCCATTTGTTTAGAGAGGATTGGCATTGTGCAATTGTTTATATATATATATATATATATATATGTATGTATGTATGTATGTATGTATGTATGTATGTATGTATGTATGTATGTATGTATCCAATATTATAATATTTCCAAAGTGATTAAAGTGATGTTTTCTCAGCTATGTGACTAGATAGTGTCCTTTGACTGGCCAAGGACCATAATGTGAGAAGATGAAATATTTGATTAAACTAAGTTCAAGATTTGAAATAAAGTGGTTGGATAATGCTAATGAGAGAGGAAGAGATGTCGCTATGATGATCGGTAGCACATAGTACAACATGAGAATGCTTTGACCCTAGATAGTGTCATTTATTGTCCGACAAAAGATTCTGAATATCTACATATATCTATATGTCTGTATATATCCAATATTAAAATATTTCCAAAGTGATTGAATTGATTTTTTCTCAGCTATGTGTGACTAGATCTAGTGTCCTTGACATGCCAAGGACCATAATGTGTGACGAAAGATTTTGATTAAACTGATTTGAAGATTTGAAATAAAGTAGTTGGATAATACTAATGACAGAGGAAGAGATGTCGCTATGATGATGGATGTATCTATGATGACTTCTATATATATCCAATATTATATATATTTCCAAAGTGATCGAAGTGATGTTGTACAAAGCTCCAAAGTGATCGAAGTGATCCAATATTATAATATTTCCAAAGTGATCGAAGTGATGTTGTAGAAAGATTGCTAAAAGTTGCATGGTCTTCAATACAAATTTGTTGCATGCTCTTCAATGCAAACTAGTGAAGGAACAGAGATGGAAAGCCACGACAGCAATGCCATTTCTTCAGCCTATCTTGTGGAAGATGAAGCCATTTCACAATGGGTCCCTCGACAACTCGAGATTATCGTACATGAGATTGATCGATTGGAGGAGGAACTTAGTGTTTCACAACATCGACTCGAGATTATCATTTAAAATATGGATTGATTGCAAGAGGAACTGTGGGAAGGCCTTCAATATTATAAGGACCGACAGTTTACAAAGTACATTGCTGAAGGCTCCCATTGTGCTCTGTGCTGAGCCATTGTCCTAAAAGCCTTGCGTAAATATAAAGTTCTTCAGAGTCTTAGACTTCATCTCTTGGAACTTTGGCTACTCTATTTTTTCGTATAACAGTAAATGTTGGATGTATATTACCCGAGTCTTTCTTAGGGGATGACCATCCCTCATACAATTGGCTTTTCAATAGAACTTGAGTTTTAAGTAGCAAATTGTCTTTGCATTTATTAGAATATGCATGCCTACTATAGCTATCAAAAGTGAGAAAGAAAATGCTACAGCATGGTGGTAGTGCAAGATAAGTGGTGGTTGGTTGTGCACACAATAGGATATTAACTGCCAACAGCTCAGTGGTTTATTGCTATTATACAATATGAATGGCATCCAATTCATTCGTTTAGGATTTGTGCTCACTAGCCGATGGATGAAATCTGACAATAGATAAAGAGAACTAGCCTAAAGAGGACTTTTATAGTATAGCACTTTGCAACAATTTTAGGATAGCATGGCAGTAACTGTAGAACAAGTGGTTACCAACATGATGGTTGGTTGCATACTAGCATATTAACCACCACCAATGCACTAGTTTGCTTCTATTATTACAAGATGAATGAATGGCATACAATTCATTTGTTTACGATTTGTTGATTAGTTATGGGATTTACTAAAACAAGCATGGTGGCTGTTTGGGATATACTAAAAACAAGTGTGAGATTTATCATTTGGGATTTACAAAAACAAGTCCGATGGTTTGGGATTAACTAAAAGAAGTGTAGTCTCAAATACATTTTTCATTTTCTAAGATAAGTGGAATATTGTTTCCTTGCAATGAGAGTACATTTTCTTACTACTATCCTCCTACTATCTTAATCGTCCTTGTCCACCACTCCAAGACACCCCAAGATGTGCTCATGCGTGTCCAAATATAATTTGAAGATACTCTTGCCCTTCTTTTGTTGTTGCAAAGGTTGCATCTAAAACTTAATATCTCTTACTAGATGAGAGTATACAACTTTTGTGGACTCTTATGTAACAGTTTATTATTGTGGCTTCTTTGGATGTTTTTGTTGAGATATTGAGCTCCACTTGTGATATGCCAGGGTGACCATTGTGCATTTATGTCACCGACTTGTTAGCTGCAAATGCGGTTGGTACACCGCCCATGAATAATAGCTGGATGACAGTTGTCTTTATGTACTCTAGTTAGTGGCTCAGTTAGTATGCCACCTAGGTTAGCTAAGTTTGGTTTGAGACCCACATATAGGGTTCATCTATTCCTTTTGTACTAAGAGAGAGTTCTCTTGGTTTTCACAACTAAGAAGAGGAAAACTATTTTCAGCCTCCACCTTTGTGTGTATTCCCCCATTGTGTATGTGAGAAAGCTGTAAGTGAGACTCCTTACTTCTCTCCCACTCTCTTCACATGGTATCAAAGCTCAGTTTGTGGTAAGGAGCTCAAGGAAGCAAACCAAGTTCGCAGTGTCTTGATAAGAGGATCAGTGTTGCTTTCCTTTTTTGAGTTTGGGAGCAAATCTCTGCAGGTAGCACAGCCGGAAAGTGCAAGAGTGGACTGTCTTAGATTGGGATGCCCTTCACGATGTGGCAAGAGGGCAGTATATGCTGCAGGTAGTGGGTGAAGCCCTCAATGACATTATTTTTTTGATTCGAGGCCATTTCGGGGCCCATTTTGGTGGCAGAATTTTTCTGCAGGCACTTAGAAAAGTGTCTTAGTTTTGCTGTGCGATCATTGTTCCGTAGGTTGGTGTAAAGTTACCGTAGAAATTGCATCGTATGCCTATGCATAGAGATATTGGGAGTGACAAAATCATTCTTATTGCCTGTTAATGCAAAATTGTCACTAGGAAGTGACTGTGTGGTCAAATACCACTTTCGTCAGTTTTGCAGATTTGCCCTTGTGGGGCAGAAGTTCTTTTTTGCAGTGACAAAATATTTTTGCAGTGTTCTATAATGGCTTCTGATGCTCTTTCACTGATAGTCACTGAAAAGCTTGACAAGAACAACTTCCAAGCATGGAAGTTTAGAATGACGAATTTCCTTAAGGGAAAAGGCTATTGGAAGTTGATTACTAGAGCTGAAGAAGAACCAGTTATTCCTAATGTTCCCAATCAACAAGAGTTGCAGGCATTTAAAGGCTAGCATGAGAGAGCCAGAAAAGTTATGTACTAGATGTCTTTCAGTATTTCAGATTCTATGATTGTGCATATTCAAGATGCAAGCACGCCGAAGGAGGCATGGGATACTTTGACAAAAATGTATAGCACAAATACACAAGCCAGGAAAATGCAGCTCAAGCAGGAGTTGCATAATGTGCGGAGAGAAAATATGAGCATCAATGACTACCACATGAAGGTGAAGAAGATTGTAGATGCACTTGCTTCTATTGGGTCATCAGTGAAAGATGATGATTTAGTTTCTGTGACCTTGAATGGTCTAGGAAAGGATTATGCACAATTACGGACATCCATTGCCATCCATGAGAAATTTCCTAATTTTGAGGAGTTGATTGCTCTTCTAATTTCTAAAGAGTAGAGAAATGGTGGTGCATCTTCTTCAGGAGGAACTTCAAAAGAAACTGTCTTCTACTCAAATGCTGGAAGAGGTAGAGGCAGAGGTAGAGTAGGCCAATCTAGAGGCTATGGCAGAAATCAAAATATGCAACAACTTCAAGAAAACCAGTCCTATGGATGAGGACATGGTAACTTTAGAGGCAGGGGGAGCCAAAGAGGTCATGGTGGATGGCAGAGAGGCCAAAATGCAAACAGCAATGTTGAATGCTACTACTGTGGTAAAATGGGTCATATGGCTAAAGACTGCTACAAAAAGCAGAATGACATCATGAATGGAAAATTATAGCAAGGCAATTATGCATCCTCTAGTAGACAGGGTGATGACAGAAATGAGCTTTGTTTATGGTGTAGCACATGACCAATTCTGTGACAAGTGCAGAAGAAAGCAATGATGTGTGGTATGTTGACTCAAGTGCATCAAACCACATGATAGGTCATGCAGAATGGATGCAAGATGCAAGGAAAATGATAAGACCAAGATTTGTGGAGACTGGTGATGATACTGCACATCCTATTGTGCAGATTGGTAAAATTCCTTTGTCTATGTAGGATGGGAAAAAGAAATACCTATCTGATGTATTTCATGCCCCGAATATCACCAAGAACCTGGTTTCTGTTGGTCAAATGGTTTAGCAGTGCTTGCAGGTCAGATTTAATCCTCATGGATGCTTTGTTGAGGATATGAAAAATAAAGGTCGCTTGATAGCAAAAGGGAAGAAGAAGGGCAGGATGTTTACGTTGGATGCAGACATGCCTGAATTGAGTGCAGCAATGTTTGCACATGGGACCTGTGTAGTTGTAGATACTGATATGTGGCATAAACGCATTGGTCATGTTAATGTACAACGACTTAAATTAATGCATGCCCAAAATATTGTTGCAAGATTGCCTAAGTTCAAGGTTGCAAAAATGCATAAGGTATGTGAAGCCTGTTAATTTGGAAAACAGGCAAGGAAACCATTTCCTAGACATGTTCAAGAGAGTAAGAGGCCATTGGAATTAATCCACTCTGATGTGTGGACTACTAAAGCTACATCTATTGGAGGCTGTCATTATTTTGTCACTTTTATTGATGACTACAGCAGAAAAGTTTGGGTGTATTTTACGAAAAAGAAAAGTGAAGTGTTTGGACATTTCAAAGCTTTTAAAGCTATGGTTGAGAAAGAAACAAGCCTGCAAATAAAATGCCTAAGCTCAGATGGAGGGGGAGAGTACCTCTCAAATGAGTTTGCAAGGTTCCTGCAGGAGCATGGCATAAAGTAGCAATATTCATGCAGTCATACCCCACAGCAAAATGGACTTGCAGAAAGGAAAAATAGGCATATTGGAGAGGTATCTCGTGCCATGCTCAACGAAAAAGACCTGTTAGATTATTATTGGGCTGAAGCAGTTGCCATAGCAGTCTACATAATGAACAGGATTCCCACTGTAGCAATACATGGCATGACGCCAGAGGAGAGGTATACTGGTAGGAAACCAGATATTTCTCATTTGAAAGTTTTTGGTTGCATTGCCTATGTTCATGTGCCAGATGAGTTGAGATCCAAGTTGGATCCAAAAGCTGAGAAGTGCATCTTTATTGGTTATTCTTTGCATCACAGGTGATAGTGATGAAGATATCCTTCATGTGAAAATGCTATTGAACCAGAAGTTTGAGATGAAGGATTTGGGAGAGCTGCGTTATTTCTTGCGCATTGAGGTGATTAGATCCACAAGTGGGATATGGCTCTTGCAGAGGCAGTATGGATTGGACATGCTGTCCAAATATGGGATGACAAGCTGTAAGCTTATTTCAGTTCCTTTGGAGCAGAATGTGAAGCTGACCGTAGATGCAGGTGAGCTTCTGGAAGACCCTCCTATGTATGGACGCATAGTAGGAAGTTTGATTTATATGACTATTACCAGGCCAGATTTGAGCTATGCTATTGGGTTGGTAAGTTAGTTTATGTAGGCTCCAAGGAAACCGCATTTGCATGCGGCTAGACGCATACTGACGTATGTGAAGTCCACATTGTAGTATGGACTATATTATGAGACTGGGGTTCAGATACAGTTGCATGGATACACTGATGCTGATTGGGCTGGTAGTATTTCTGATAGACGATCTACCAGTGGATGTGTTCTCTTTTGGGAGTGCTGCAGTCACTTGGAGCATCAAGAAACAGCCTATAGTTGCCTTGTCGAGCACAGAGGCTGAGTGCAGGGGTGCAACAATGGCTGCATGTGAGGTAGCTTGGTTGCGTAAGCTACTTTATGATATGCATCAATCTACAGATGGGCCAGTTGTCATTTATTGTGACAACATGTGCAGTATACACTTGGCAAATAACCTAGTCTATCATACTAGAACAAAGCACATTGAGGTGCATTATCACTATGTGCGGGAGAAGGTTCTAGTAGGTTTTATTGATCTAATTTATGTCAGCACAGAGGATCAAGTAGCTGACATGTTCACGAAGGCATTGGGCACAGAGAAGCTGCGCAAGTTCAGAGACCTGCTTGGTGTGCAGAATTGGTGTGCAGAAATTGGAATTGAGCTCAAGGGGGAGTGTTGAGATATCGAGCTCCACTCATGATATGCTAGGGTGACCGTTGTGCATTTAGTGGCTCAATTAGTATGCCACCTAGGTTAGCTGATTTTGGTTTGAGACCCACATATAGGGTTCATCTATTCCTTTTGTATTAAGAGAGATTTCTTTCAGCTTTCACAACTAAGAAGAGGAAAATTGTTTTCAGCCTCCACCTTTGTGTGTATTCCCCCATTGTGTATGTGAGAAAGCTGCAAGTGAGACTCCTTACTTTTCTCCCACTCTCTTCATAGTTTTTTGGTACCAAAAAGCTCCAACTACTATATCCCACTTCTCATAGGTTGTTCCTCAATTATCCTTAAATGCTTCCTCAACCTTGTGCTTAAGTTTTGTGCACTGCAACACAATATATGGGTCATTTTCGTCGGTCTCCCCATAGGCAGTGACAACTGTAAAGTTATTCCCCTCTTCCACACAATTAGTGAGATCGAAACTCTTCCCATACTATGACGAGTCATTTTTTGTCTCTCCATTGTTTGTCACTCCATCTGAATGTAGAGGGAAAACTTGAACTTGCTCCATGTCTTCACCATTGCAATGTTCTCACTTAACCACAAACTCCTTTAATTTTCTTGCAATCGTGCTGACTTCTCCTTTGCACTTCATCCACTTTCACTTCATGGAACATTCTGCACACTACACTATTCTTAAGGCTTTGTTTATTGTATGTTGAATGCATGCCTGTGGAGAGGTTGGTTGTAAGCCATGTTACAGCATCATGGGCATCATTGAGCTTTTCTTGAGGGCATGTTAATTGGTGTTTAAACATACTTGCTTAATAACAACACCACATCCATCATGTTCACCTTGTCATGGCTAGACCCAAAGAAATTCCACATCATGTCTAGGCCGGTCAGGGATTTGAACCTTGAGACAAAGTAGAACTTATAACTTAATTTAAATTGAGAGGCAGCACTATTTGACCATACACAATGTTGTTTTATATTTTTTGCATGGGGATCTTCTTTTTTCATCCATTCCCAATGCAGTAGAAAAGCATGCTATATAAATAAGGTATCACGTTCCCTATCATCTAAAATGTAGAAATGGTATGTTTGTTACACTAACGTGGACTCCTATGAGTCAGCAAGCAAATTGAACAGTCGTAGAAATATCAAGAAAATGATTGTACGTGATATGCACAAGAATTGTTTGCTTGTTGTATTAGTGAGTACTTTGTATCTCATCTTGTTCTTGAAATGAATAATATTCCGCAAAATCTATGACAAAGACAATAGTGTCATGGGGAAAATTGACAAGGCATGTCCTGAACTGCTTATCCTACTAACAGGCCATGAAATTGTGAAGCACATATTTTGGGATGGATTGACCATGTGACCTATAACTTCCCTTGACTGAGTTCTCTTATATGATAGTAGCCATCTCTTTTTATCGGATCCTTCAACATTGACATTTTCAAATCTCCTCCATTTTAGAGAAACAGGGTTGTTTTCCCTCATTTCATTTGGGCAAACATGAACTTTTCTCTTCTTCACTAATTCTTGCATGTGCCACAAATGCATTCAATGCAATGCCACTTACGATCTCCCTTTGGACCAAACCACCAGCTCCCATAGAGACCTTAGGCTACAAAACCTTGTCTCCCTTGCAACACATGATGAGGATCCAGGTGGCCTATGGATTGTGCATTCATCCGAGAGACATGGGCATCGATCTCCATGGAGCAATGCTCCAACGCAACCAAATATCAAGTCATTCATAGCTTGCCGGGTCAAGTCAAAGTCTATGTGTGTTTTGCAACAACGAACAATCCTGTCTTTAAGTTTCCTAATGTACTAGGGCTTACAATGCTCAAAGCTCCTCTACCCAATTGAAATGTTAGGATTTTAATCCATAAACTTGAGATACAGCTCCATCTACTAACCTAACATGCGTGAACAATATACTAAGCCCCCTTTTGCACTACTATGAGGAAAACAAAACAAATTATAGTACATGCCAAAATGCAATCTAATTATACTAATCAACCTACAGGAAAACAAAACAATTTCAACCCTCGGGCTGGTTTAATACAGTCACATATAATGAATCTAAGAATTAAACTAATCAAGCTACTAGCAAAACAAATCAATTTCAACCATCGTGCTGGTTTAGGACAGTCACAATTTCAACCACCGGGTTGGTTTAGGACAGTCACAATTTTAGCCACCAGGTTGGTTTAGGAGACGGTCACAATTTCAACCATCAAGTTGATTTAGGACAGTCACAATTTTAACTATAGGGCTGGTTTAGCCTGATGGTCTGAACTTCACATATTAGACAATAACAAGTATATTGCTTTTCATTTCTGAATTTCACAATTAGAAAATAACTGTATATATTTCTTTTCATTTCTGAATTTCATAATTAGACAATACCAATATATTACTTTTTAGTTCTTTATTTTAGTTCAGCCACTTGATTTTAATTAGTAACTGTTGTTTGATCTGAACTTGCACCAGGCTGGTTTAGGACAATCACATTAATTCCAAGCCATCCCGTTCTAGAAATTAAGTGGTATATGGCCCGAATAATAGAAAATTAAAATTAACTAATTTAAGTACTAAGAAACACAGTAATTTCAACCATCAGGCTAGTCAACAACTAATGTCTATTCAATCACGTTGGTTTAGGACAATCACATAATTGGTATTTGATCTAAACCAGCCACAGTTACATGATGTCCCAACCACCAAGCTGGTTTAGGACAATAATGATATATTGCCATTCTGTTGCAAAATACATTGCTGTTAATTTCTATTCAACCATGCTAGTTTAGGACAATCACATAAATGGTGTTTGAGCTAAACCAACCAAGGTTGCATGATGTTCCAACCACCAGGCTGGTTTAGGATAATCACATTAAGTCCAAGCCAAACTGGTTTAGAAATGAAACAAGTAAACTAT
This sequence comes from Dipteris shenzhenensis, assembly GCF_047967505.1. Classification (NCBI taxonomy): domain Eukaryota; kingdom Viridiplantae; phylum Streptophyta; class Polypodiopsida; order Gleicheniales; family Dipteridaceae; genus Dipteris; species Dipteris shenzhenensis. The sequence continues at coordinate 10,175,115 of NC_141609.1, read as the reverse complement.
CCCAAAGCTCAATGACAAGCAACCACCAGGCTGGTTTAGGCAACCACTAACCAGTGTTGTATCAAGCATGTGTATGATGTGCTCATCAACACCTTACGTCCCATCTGCTTTTTATAGCTATCCCTTCTATTTGGAGAACTCATGTATTTTTGTGCCAAAGCGTCGTCACTCTAGCAATGACTTCCGCACATAGGCCATCCCTCCTTTTCTTGCATTTGTTGAAGCCCACAAACTTCTCAGATCGGGATGAACTTGCATTACTTCTGCTCTACGTTACAACCACTGGAGCCACATTGGTTCTTTTCATTGACAACATCTTTAAAATTATGTGACCAAGCCACTTCTTCTTTGTTTCAAGGGACATCAACATAGCTAATGTCACCCTCTTTGCAGCTAGTTGATCTAATCTTTTCACCCCTTTCACTTTTCATAGGCCGTTTCTCAGGTGTGAGAGCATCGTCTCTTGGGTGTGCATCTCTTGAGGTGTTGGTAGGGTTGTTACTCTATGAACTTTAGGGTGCACGCTAAAGCTTTTGAAGATTTGAGACTAGTATTCACTTGAATGGCCTGATGTTGTTGCCTTGAATGCTTCCACCAATCTGACACCACAACTCGTGTTCTTTGCTCTGATGGTAATGATCAAGTGCGTGCATCTGTAACTACTTTCTGCTACTTCTCTACAAGGAGTCTTCTTTCTTCTAGTTGTTTCTTGAGCTTCACAAACATTGCAAAAGTGTGTTCCATTGCCGTTCTGATACCATGCCATTGCTTTCCTCGACTCGTAATTTATTCCTTGTGCCTTGACCAAGCTTTTCAGCTTTCCTGTCTTGCAACCTCTATCTGCTTCTCTTGCAAGCCACAACGAGTTACATGTTGCCATTGATGCCAGAATAATAGGCCCTTCAAAATCTCTCAAGAAATAGAAAGAAGCTAGCTTGTGAGGTGAGCAAAGAATAGAAGACAACTTACTTGAAAGATGACAAGGCCAAACCAAAGTCTGTGATACAAGGTCACATCAAGGTGCATGTGGGTTATAGGGCATTTATAGAGCGGGGATAGATTGCAAGTACTTAATATTCCAAGATCAATGGGCGGGAGATGTGAAAGTTTAAAAATCATGGGAGTAGAAAAATTTTCAGCCATCGGGTTTTCCCCCTCCATCGATACATGTCAGCAGAATTGGATATCTTAAACAAGTGCAATGTATCCTAAAATGTTTCAAAATACAAATAGGCCAAAGGGCATGCTATCGGGTTTGATGCTATGTATTATGAAATGCAATGACCTTTGGCATGCTTATGAGCCATATAGCAAGCAAGTGCATGGAAAAAGAAATAATTCAAAATTGTAAATAGTGTTGGATTTATTAAAAGATCTTTGCACATCACAAATTCACATTTTCAACTTCTTCCACTTTAGGGTGAATTTAGATACCAATATCATCAACTATCAATGTTTGAAGACCACCATGCAGTAGTCCCACTTGTGTGGATTCTAAATTTTCAATCCAATTTGGTTTTCAACAAATCAAAAAAAGTTTATAGAGCGTGCCCTCAAATGCATGTGCATCACTATAGCACAACATTGGAGCCCATTAACCCATACTTAATGTTCTCTCCCAACCCTAAAAATGGAATCCTAAAAGAAATCAATGGATATCTTCTTAGCATGCAAGTGGGCTAATATTTTGAGATGACATAGAGGAAGATGTACTTCTAGGATCATAGAGAAGTGAAGACTGAGACTCACATCCTAAAGATCATAGTAACACAAAGAGGAATTGGTCCACTCTCAATCAGAAAGTGCCCAAAAAGAAGCCTTGGGTTATATAAAGAAAAAGGCATTCAAGGCTACTAAATGTACATCCTCTCCCAACCCTAACAATGGAATCCTAAAAGCAGTCAATGGGTTTTTAAAAAAGTGGGTTTTTTAGGTCCATTATGAAAAGTAGTATTTATTAAATCATTTTAGAAAATATTAGAAAATATAAACCCTAGACTTGAAAAATATATTTATGTTGACTTCATTGTGAAAATGGGTTTTTGAGGTCCATATTTGGAAAAATAATTATTATTATATTATTTTAGAAAATATATAACAGACAACTAAGAAAACCACTAAAACTTAGTGTCCTTCTTAGTTAGCTCATATAATGGAGCTAAAACTTTTGCTTTTGATCTTTGATAAAGCTTCTATACAAGCTAATAACCCCAAAAGCTTCTATACAAGCTAATAAACCCCATAAAATCTCTCAACTAAGTCAGAGTCTTAGGCTCATGCATCTTTTCAATAGCGTGAATTTTAACTAGCTTGATTTTGATTCTTTCTTGATAGATGACATGACCAAGTAGAATAGTGACTAAGACACAGAAAACACTTTTGGTAGGATTTAAGGAAATCCCTATTTGTCTGCATTTATTTAAGACTTTCCAAGATAAGTAAGATGCATAAAGACAACTGAGTAAACACAAAATTCATGCAAGTAGATAGCAAGAAACTCGGTCAAGTAGTCTTTGAAGGCTTCTACCATGAACCTTTAGAAAGTAGAAGGCACATTTCTAAGCCCAAATGGCATCACTTTTGTGCTCCTTTTGTGGCATATACACCCCACTCACTAATAAAAGTTGTTTTATTATTATTCTTGGGTGTAATAGAAATCTCATTGTAGCTACTATAACCATCCATGAATGAGTAATCTCATGTCCTACAACTTGGTCGAGAATGCCATCTATGAATGGAATAGGAAATGGTTCTCATATAGTTTGAGCATTCAATTTCATGTAATCCACACATACTCTAAGATTGCCTTTTTTTTTTTTGTCTGCCTAAAATGGGAAGAAGCCAATCACATCTATCAAGCTTAGCTTTAGCCTTCTTAGCTTTTGTTCTACAGCTACTTAGGAATTGGATTAGCTAAAATCTCTTAATGGTCATCAATTCAAACCCCAGTCATATAACACCTTAGCACTTTTCAACAGCAAGCAAGGTTTATCAAGTAGTATTGGGTAGACATTCTCTTCCATGGGAATTATGAGTAAAGCAATAATATAATGCACTTTACCAATGGTAATAACAATATCAGAAATCATACCTAGTGACTCCATAATCATTGATCTTACATGTGAACTCATAATGGAGAGAGTTTAGATCCCTAGAGCAGCTTTTGAGATTATATTTACTCTAGATATTCAATTGCAGAAATGTACAAAACATTGTGTCTGAGAAAGAACCGAGAAGGACCAAGAAATGTCGATAAATTCAGACTTGAAAGAGTAGTTGCAAAGGGAAATCGAAGAGCATTCAAAGACAAAGAATGAGCTAAGGAGAGCAAGAATGAAGAGAACCGTTCTTGGAGAGAGACAACAAAGCAAGAGAATTCGAAACATTGCAGAGTTGAAAGCTAGCATTGGAGAATATAAGCGCAGAGTACAAAAAGCAAGGTAAGAGTACATCTTGTTTAGCCATTGTATTTGTATGTATGTGTCTGTCTTGCAAGAAAATCTATAATATTGCAAAGTTTACTTGTTGCAGGGAAATTTTAGGACGTGAGAAAGAAAACATTGATCTTAATTTAATTCCTATCAAACAAATGAAGGGTTTAGTATCCACTGTTGTTGCAAAGAACATGATGGAGGAAAAGAAGTTTAAGAAGATAAAACATGAAGTGCTTGAAGACTTTGTATTGGAAAGTAAAGCTGATGTCACAAAAATTCAAGAGGCTCTTGATGTGAGCGGAGTGAGCAGAAAGGGATATGCTTTAATATTTAGAGTTGTGTCATCAACATTAAAAGATCAATGGATAAAACGTGTGTTGTTACCAACACTAGCACAAGTGTGGAAGGAACAAGGTCATCTCAACCAAGAAATTGATAAGTGTATTAGACCATATCGAATGTGTATATGAAAGTGAAAAGGGAAGCACTACATATAATGCTTGGAATAATATTTTTGTAGATCTTGAACAATTGCAGAGACTTATGGTTGAGTTCTACAGTATCACATTTGAAGAATGTAAAGGAGTTTTGAAGTTTGTTGTTGTGAAGCTCGATGAATGTGAAATCATCAAGGAAAAAAAGATAGAGAGAGTTTCTATCACTTTGATGAATCGAGCACTTGATCAATCGATCACAAAGTCTAGCTCAAAGTCCTTCAATGTCCAATCGAAAAAGCACATATGGTGGTTGGGTGCATTTGAGGTATGTAAACTATCACCTTCTAAATTAGTCTCTTTGCTCGAAATGTAATAAATTTTATATCATATATCTTGCAAACTTGTGGTTTTAAATTATAGGTGAAGACTGAGGACCATGCAGTACTTTATTGGGTATTTCATCAAACAGATATACCATTAATTATCAAGAGTCAAGTCCAAGGACACCATCTTCATGTTCCAGGGAAGGGTGATTTTCAAATTGAATGGCATATGGCAGGTGACCTGAAGACACTGAAGTGTATGTTCAATATAAGCAAAGGGGGTAACTCAAAATCTCCTTGCTTGTACTGCAACGAACCAATGCATGTCCTAGATTCTAAATGGTGGAAAAGAGCACCCAATAGAGATAAAGTAGATAAAAATTTCAAAGTAGTTCTTGAGATCCCATTATGCAATGTTCACATTTGTACATTGGATGCATTATGTAGGACCATTGAGAAACTTGTTTTCCTATATATTGGATTTGCATGGAAACTTTGCCCTAAGAGTAGAAGAAAAGAGGCACTACAATCGTTACAAGCAGTGCTATTAGAAATTGGTCTCCATGGAGGAGATGTACATATTACAAAGGATCTTTAAAAATCTACAAATGGAAAAGATGTTCCTATCAAGCCATCTATTGGTGGAGTAAAGGCTAGAAGATTTCTATCTCATTCAGAGAATAAATAAATAAATGGCAGTAAAACAACATACGTATCAAGGATAAAGTATAACTTGTGGAGAAAAGTCCACAATGCTTTCAAAGATCATCAAGCAAATGGATTGGCAAGAGATGTTAAGGCAGAAGTGTGGAAATGCTTAGATAAAATTTTTGTTTTTTGTGACCAAGCCACCTTTAGCAAAAATTATCAACAAGCATTTGAAGAAGCAGTAAAGAGTTTTGGAAAGGCAATGAAAGAGGCTTGGACAACATGTAGCATCACTCATTACATGGTAAGAACAATATCTAGTTTTTGTGCATGTTTTTTTTAAAGCAAACAATCTTAGTTTTATATATTCTAATGCCCACTTGCCTATGTATCAAAATAGCATATAATCTACAATCACCTTCCTTTCTTTGTAAAAAAATGCGGATGCCTTGCAATTTGGTCCACACAGGGAATAGAGATCACACTACATGGCACAAAATGCATTCTTTAGACATACACAACATTTTGGAGGAAAACAGAAAGCCAATAGTTTAAAAGAAGTGTTCCAGTGGTTCTATCAAGGAAAACTACAAAGACTTCAAGCCAAGAAGAAAGTTAACACATCATAGGTTAAGCTAGCTTTTAGGTTGGCTCAAAAGGAAAGAAGGAGGTAGATTTTGGAGACACTCAAAGATATTTGTACAAATGGGTAGATAGAAGCTAAGTGCTAAACCTTGATCATCAATTGGTGTCATCAAATAAATTAATTTTTTTTTTTGGAATGACCAAGACTTAGATCTTTGATTCATAAGAAGTCATTGTATGCAACCATTGAAATATTTGAAATGTACTACATATATTTCTATTTCAAAATGTACATTGTTTTTGTCACAAATACACATAAACATAACCAAGGCATTCTAAAATGACAGTGTTCTCACAATTCAACCTTACTTCTATCTTGTAAAATATACAATGCCATACAGGCTATCCTTCCAATGGTTTGCCAACTTTGCTTGGAATCTTTCTTTTGACTTTGATTGGAGACCTTTTTTTCTTGAGCTGAGGAGAAAATGAACTCTTCTCATCTTGTGCAAGAGTTGTTGTGCTTGTAGTTTGCTCTTCAACTAATTTGTCGAGAAGGACCACCAAAGAAGGCTCTCGATTCCTAATGAGCTTATGCTTTCCATAAGCTTCCAAAGAGAGGGGATCCTTTACACCACAAGCTAGTGCCTAGGCAGTATATGTCAAAAAGTAGCCAGCTCTTGAGCCTTGCTTCCCAGCATAACACCCAAAAATAAAGTAAACCGGACCGCTTCTCTATCAGTTGTTTGCCATGATATAGGATGACCACCCAAAACTTTTGAGAAACACTTGAAAAAATAAGTAAGAGCAACCCCATCGTTGCTAAGCAATTTGCTAAAAATTAGTATCTTCGCAGTAGATAGGTCTTTAATATAATGAGAAAGGCTTGATAATTTACCAAGCCCAGGAATTCTACTTTTAACCGCCCTCGGGAGGAATGTGTCATCTTCAACGAACAACTACCATACGCAAAACACACTTCAATTTAAAACAAACCATCAAATTGCATATCTAAACTTTAAATGCAAGAAAGGTAGGTTCCTTACTTCAATATTCTCATCTTTCTCTAGTATATCATTGTTAAACAAGGAGCTCCTCCTTCCCCTCGGAGTTGTCACTGATATCCAAGCTTGCTGTGAGGTTCATTCATGCTTGGGTTTCCTGGAAGATTGTCTCATCCACCTCTTCATACATTTTGGCTTGCTCAAAATAGATGGACAATGCTTCCGAAGCATCATATGAATCAAATTAAATAGGCACTATATGTCATACAATAAGACATACTCTTTTCCCTCAATAGTGAATGAGGGAAGAATGGGCACAGTGAGGTTAGAGCTCTCAACCTCCACATCATCCACTATGACAGCATCTCTTAGGGTCTCATTTTTTAAGGACACTAGGTCCAATGCTGCAATGCAAGTTCTTCCTCTGTCAAGTTGATCTTCTCTTCCACTTCTGGTAGATCTGACTTTTCCTTTGTTTCTTCTTCCTCATCGCTATCCTTTGGGTCCTCAACTGATCCGTCAGCATAGTGTACATACATGGCAAATGCAAGTGCCTCTTCAAGTATCCTGCAATTGCCCTTGTGTACAGTGCATATTCCCTTGTGACTATCTTCAAAACTATCAAACACCTTGTGCATTTGATACCTCATCCTATCGTTTGCAGTAATGTGTTTGACATGTACAAAAGTCTTGTTGTTGACAACTTTTGATCCTTTAACTGTAAGCTTGTAGAAGGATTCATACATCTCTTCAAGAAAATCCTTGCGCTGTGTCAGAAGAGATGTGTCAGAAGAGACTGCAAATCCAACTCCTTATTGAACATATCATGGTATTTGTGATAGTACATTTGGCATTCTAACTTCTACAGGAATTCAAAGAGCTGCAGTTGGGGTGACTTCTTTTCCTCCTTCTCCTTTCCCTTACCAACTGATTGTCCACCTTTTTCTGAACCCTTATCATTGGGCTTTCTTCTCTTCACGACATCATACAAAATCAAAATATGAGTCTTGCACATATAGCTGAAAAGAAACATAAGCACTCATACAGAAATTCTTATCAGAAGATTCCTCCTCCTTTATAGCATAAGTTGAGAGGTCAATGGTCTTCCTGATAGGTCTTGGTGCATCACTTGCATCACCTAGATGGTTAGCTCCTCCTCTTTGAAAGTTTGCAGAAAACACGATATGACTATCATTATAATTAAATAGACTGAAATTGTGTTTTCTAGCAAAAAGTCCTATTGATGCAAAAACATCATGTCCAAAGAAAATTCAAGTGAATCTACAAGATAGCTATCTTGATCATTTAAAAGATGAAGCAAATGACTTCTAGCTGAGGTAGTAGAATTAGACAGATGAAGAAGACAATTGGAAAGGTAGATCAAGATTGTGGTGTATTTAAGTACGTGTAGCCTTTCTTTCCATGGCTCTTTGCACAAGTATAGGTAAGTGGGGATGATGATGGGAAAAAAGCAAGGTCTAATGTATTGTCCAGATGAAAATGAGGAAGAAGCTGAAGATTCAAAACTGTTGAATGGATGGAGAAAAGTGAAGATAAGAGGAGATGGCAGAGATATCTATTCAAGCCACACATGCCAAAACTGGTCTTCAAAGTACTATAATTAGAGTATCTAGTGATTGCATGCACCTATTTTTAGACCAAGCTGCTAGACTTAATCATTCCTGTTGTCATCTCCATCTCTAGTTTCATCTTCCTCCCTATAGGCTCCAGGTCCTTCCCCCAAACCCACTACAACTGGACCCAACATAGCTCCAGGTCCTTTCCCTAGACCCACTACAGCTCTATCTCAACCCATCAAGCTGACACCCATCAAACTATTATCCACAGTGACCCACTATAGCTCAACATACATCAAGCTGACAACCATCAAGCTGGCACCCATCAAGATCTTCTCAAGAGTTTTTCATGGACACCATGATGGTAGCAGCACATGCACATACGGTCACCATCATGAAGAAAGACATCCAAACACTTGTCAGGGTTAGATATAGATACAACAAGATCCTTAATGCAGAGGATTGGGATGATTTGAAAATGAGGGATATCTTGTTGATACCTCCAGCCAGGAAACCTAAAGATGATGGATTCAAGGTTGTAGAGGTGTTTCACCAACTTCATACCAGAGGCAAGGTTGCCTATGAAGAGTCCCTCAGGGAAAGAGTCAAAGAAACAGTGTCTGTCTTGCAATCCCAAACATTAGTGAAGATGGTGCAAATTCAGCAGAAGCTCCTACAACTTGGACCAAGGATCAGAGTAGCCATCCAGACTATGAATGATGACATGACCTGGGACTTGATAGAAGACTACATCACGGCTTTAGCACAGAAAGAAAAACATGCGACTTGCACAATCATGCTTGCAACTCTATAGTAAGTATATCTTTCTATGTCAATTGTGTTTATGTCTTTGTAGCATTCACTTTTTTCATAAGCTAAGTGAAGTTATTTTTTGCAGTTTTTTGAAGAGTCAGATCCACCAGAGCCTTTAGAACTCTGTGTATATAGTTGATCTAGCTATATCTATCAAGCTAAAAGATAACAAGACATCAACCAAAAGCATTTCCAAGTGGTTTCATTTTTGTAATTTGGATGTCGTTGATATGATTCTCCTCCCATATTGCTTAGAGTACGTTCCCTGACCTTTTCCACTACTACCCTCTGTTGTCAAAATCCTGATTGTTTAAAATAAATTTACACCCTCTTGGTCTAGTCCCCTCATGTTATTTGTTTCTCTTGCAGCAATCATTGGAGTTTGGTACGTATAGATGTACAGCAAAAGCTATGCTATACATTCAACTCCTTAAAGAGTACCCACCAGGATTTGGAATTGTAAGTTAGTCATTTCCTATACTTTTTCTCCAAAACGCGATTTTCAGGTTTTCTCTGGAAAAGTCAGCCATGTCGCATTTACTTGCAGAAGTGTGAATTTTATAATTTGTTGCCCTTCATTTCCATTGCAGTTGTCTCAAAAGACTAATCGATGCACTAGAACTCCGTGATCCAAAGTTAAAGATGCTAGATTCAGCTCACCCAATGTCATTGCAGGTACAGTAATCATTGTCACTTATCTTTATCTCCCTCTTATTTTTGCACTCTTCATAGTCCAATATACATCTTAGCTTTCTATTTTGATAAAAGAGACACCACAACACAAGGATCCTTTCTCCTGTGGATAAAGGAGAAAGGATCTTGAGGCACTAAGGATCTCCGAGTTGAACAAGAGGCTCAAAATGTCCCAGGCACTAGTAGCAATCTAGAAGACATTCTAGAAGGTGTCGGTGTTGATGAGCTGCTTGATCTTTTCCAAAAGCCCGAGCCTACTATGCACGAGGAGGTAGGGACATCAAAGCAGCACGAGGCCGAGACCGAGCCCATGGATGAGGAGGCAGAGACACCAAAGCAGCAAGAGGAGTTGATGCAGGAGGAGTGGATGCAAGAGGAGGCAGTACCGATAGAGGATGTACAGTAGCAGGATCCACAACAGGATGTAGAGCAGCTGGATCCACAACAATAGGATCCATAGCAGGATGTACAGCAGTAGGATCCACAGCAATAGGATCCATAGCAACAGGATCCACAGCAGTAGCAACTTGAGCATGTGGAAGATTCTCAAGAGTCTCCACTGCAAAAAAGTCAAGAGAGAGATTTTGAGCAATAATAGAAAAATAGATGATACTTGTAATCAGTTTGTATTAATACATCAAATGTCAAATATATTTTTTTGGTTGCAAGTAATACCTAAATCAATAGCTTTATATTATCTGAATTGCTCTATTTACAATGTCCTTGCATTGAATTTTGTTTTCGCTCCTTTAAAGTATCTACAAAAATAAATTTTTAGCAATATGTAAATGTATTATGCAAATGTAAAGAGAATCAAATTAAGAGAAACACAAGGTGGTCAAATTAGGAGAAACACAGGGTGGAAACCAACTTACTTTCTTGTTGTTCAAAATGAATGAAAATTCTTTATGGATCTTGTTGTCAATCTCCATAATAATGTCATTGCATAACTGATAGAGAGTGCAGCATTGTCCCAGTGAGATGGATGTTAGAAGGATGTCATTCTCAATAACATTGATTTCAATTATTGGACCTGATGACCTCTCGTCTTGGTCCATTGTCACAAGTTTTGTGCCTATCATCCTGCTACATTTATAGTAAAAAGAGAAAATAAAGTTTTGCGAGGCAATCATGTACTTAATGTTGATGGAGTTATGAGCAACCTCACAATACACATTGTTGGCCACCATTCTATCCCAACCATTATCCAAAAATTTTGGAATTAGAACTTCGTCATACACTTTTGCTCTGAAAGTCAACATCGTTTTACAAACTTTAACTAGATAATCTTGAAAAAGTTCTACAAAAACTGTAAGTGGCATGAAAACATTGATTTTAACTATCCTGGTAGCAATATTTGGTTTCAGGGAATGTTGTACTTTCGAAATAGTTTGGCTCTGTAGAATTCCGTGATGCTGCCATCAGGGAGGACTGGCCAATCAATTGTATTCCACGTCAAGAGATCTTGCTCTTTTAATAAACCGTGTGAGTGAGCATTGTCCATCGATTTATAAAAGTGATCATAAATTCAGCCAAGGTTGTTGATTTTCTACCTCTATACTATAGCTCCCCAATAGCACCATGTAAAGCATCAAAGAATCCTAGTATGCAATCCAGTGGTTGCCACTCTTCTTATGATGAGGGATATATAATAAAGAGACTGTCTGTCATCAAAAGAAACATATATTTCATTTCAAGTGTTTCATTACACAAATACACTTATAATGTTCTTGGTGCATGTAGGCCCTCCAATGGCTTCAAAGCAAGAGGAATCTTCTGCAACAACCTCTCCTATTCCTAGGTATCTTACTGTGTATGGTAGCAAATTGGGAAACACAAAACCATATAGGGATGAGGATGCAAAGGCGTTAATCAGGCCTAACCCTAAGGAGGAGCCTAATGTAAAGTGGTGAAGCAAATGTCTTAAGGTATCATTGATAACAGGAAGAAGAAAAACTTATGTTATCTTTGTGCGGACAAGTGGACCCCTGTGCATAGGAATGTTTGCAAAGGTAAGGCAGGAGCAAAGTTGAGCATCGTAATTGCTATTGAAGATGCCCAATTTCAGATGACCTTGCAGCAGAGACAATTCCATGATTGCAAGAATAAAGGCCACGGTGATGCTATGATTACTTATGGATCCAAAAGGGAGCCCTTCTTTCCATTCGAACCAAGTGGAACTGTGATAACTCATGGATCCAAAAGAGAGCCCTCCTTTCCATTTGACCCAGGTGGAACCTCTAAGCCTATTCACCACATGGGAAGGTTTCAAAATGGAGCTCTATTTAGATTTTGGGTCCACATCTCTTGATACGACAGGCGAACCATAAAAGAATTTTAAAAAAATATTCTCATTAATGCCACATGCTTGTAACAACATAAAGTACTATTTTCTTTTTCATTATTTTGCGTTTTTTTGTGAAATTTCTACGTTACGTTGGCCTTCTCCTCATTGGTTGAGAGACATTTTTTCGAAACCCTAAAAGGCCCCAAAATGAGCTCCCTTTTTTCCTAATGATTTAGGTGGGCATCCTTCCTTAGGATTTGTTTCCACCTAATTTACATATGTAGTCCTCTTCTTTGCACATCAATAGTAGTCGGACTTGTTGTGAGCATACTTATGTAGGTTTCACAATACTTTGTTCTACATTCATTCTCTATGTGTCCTTTCCTAGAACACTTGTTGCACCATTTTTCAATCAAGCCTAGTTTTTCAAGGAAACCCATCTACTTTAGGGCCTTCTTTACTATGGACTTCAACTTGTCTAGTTTTGTGGAAGCATCTTTCACATCACTTCCTTTAACCTTTTTCTTTGGCTTCTTCTTTGTAGGCCCACTTTTCTCCAATGTAGCACTTGGGTTAGTAACTCCTCATAAGTCTTTGTTGGGTTAATAGTTTCTAGAGATCTCTAATCAATATGAATGCAACGTGTAATTAACCATGCACATAGTGACTTGTCGTCTAGTGATGTGTTAAGTTTGATAAGAGATCACCTAGACTGATGTTGGAGTCAACATTCCAAGCATGTGTGCATGTGGTATTGCAGAACCACACCATTTGAGAACTAGGCGATCATATGGATGTTTCCTTCTAGCAAAAAAGAATGGTGCTAGTACTGCAATGCCATTTTTGGAGATAATTGCATTGCACTTTTTTTCTCAATTGTGCACCCTAGACATTTAACTCGACTCCCTCGTTGGTTCTTTGAATTTCCCAAAGGATGTCTACCACCTTTTCTCTACTGCTTGATGGCCTTGTAAGGTGGTGTTTATTCTAGTCTGTTCCTAATCTGTCAATATCCTATGAGGATGTCCTCTACTTTGCCTCGGTTGGTTGACATAATCATATTCAAGCCTATGGTTGCTACCCTCCAAAGGTCAATTTACATTTACTAGTTTTCTTTTCTTATGCACAGTCTCCCTAAAACCTTCCAATTGTGTTCTCTCATTATATAGTGGGGTTTTAGCTATCAGATCCATAACAACATGTTCCACCTCCAAAGGCCTATGTGCCTTCCTCTCTCTTGCTCTCTGCTGCAAGGTGGCTATAGATGGGCCATGGCCTATGTGTCGTCCCTCATCATAGGCATGCTGCTTTGCACTGTGGATGATAGCATTACACAGATTGTTGTTGATAGCAGCATCATACAAAGAGATCTTGGTTTTGAAACCTTCTCCAGCTAGCCAACTATGGTGTTTGGTTTTGGATAGATTTACAGTCGATGTTGGGTGTGTGCCAGGGCTTTGTATTACCTGCAAATAATGTGAACTACAATCAATAGTATGCATAAGCTTTATTAACAAATCATCAATGGAGCATACATACATTGCATCTCACACCATTCCTTCAAATACTCCCTAGTGCTGAATCCTAACTCCCCACCAACTAAGCCAGCTCTCCATATAATGCAGTTCTTTGTTTAGAACATTTCCTCGCCTCAAAAATGCCCGTATCTCTCCAAATACTTGGTCTTGCCTCCACCCTTGTTTCCCTCATATGCCATCGCTCACACTAATCCTTATGCTTTGCATGATGGCGAGTCACTACATAGGCTTCGTGGCGGTGCAAACTTTGCGCCAAATGGAATAGGCATGAGCGCTCCCTTTCTTCCATCTCAAGACCTCCATTAAATACCTATTGCATGGCCAACCACCTTGCCTGTGCCTCATCAGCCATGAATCCATAAAAGTTTTCATCTCAAATGTGGCTATAGTGAGCACTTTGCGCAAGCTTTGATACAAAGAAAGCAAACAAAATCACCATGCACTCTATGAAATATATGTTATGATACACACAAGCATGCAAACACTATACTTTGGATCATAAACATGACAAGCAAACATACTCTAGCCAACCACTATTTTTGTATGGTCAAACATCACCCAACTGGTCTTCAGATCACCAGAACCATCCCGATTCATGTATCATTTTAACTAACGGTTAGTGCCAGAATAGAAGTCTTGAAGCAGGGTTCCGAAAACGTGCAACATCTAGGACCAAAATAGGGAAATCGGACCTTCTCGAGCTCCACTTCCTGTCCTCTTCTCTGTCGCCTTTGCTTCCTCTCTACCTCCCCTCTCGCCATCTTTTTGCCTTCTCCCCTTTACTGCGCAAGCTTGCAGCCCCCCGCCTGCCTTGTTGGAGTGCTGCGTAGGCCTGCCTGGTAGGCGCCTCGGGCACCTAGGGAGCGCCCTCGTGGCACATAGGTCTCCCCATCAGTCCATGCTGGCTGCTAGAGCCCTCTGTGTGTGGAGGTTGTGTGCCAGCCTTAGGGCTGGTTGTGCCTTCTCAAGTCGCCTCAGCCTGCCTCTAGGTAGCGTTCGGCTCTGGGAAGCTCTTTCGATAGGTATTTTTTTGTAGCCCCGTTCAACTTTTTCCCTTTCCTTTTTTGGCAGCAAGTGCCCCAGTCAATGGAGGCGATTGCCCTTCTTTCCTTTTTATTTTCGCCTCCCCTTCCAGCCCCCTTCCTTCTCGCACCGATGGTTCTTTGCTTATGTTGGAGAAGTTTTCTTGGCGGTGACCCTGGTATGGCTAGAGGGGCTCTTATGGTCGCACCCTCGAATCCCATGGCCATTAAGGTCTTCCTCTCCTCGGAAGACAAGCAACAGGTTCAAAAAGCAGTTCAGTCACTGCAAGATAAAGCATTAATAGGTAGTATCATGGGCCCCACTCCTACGAGGCGACAGGTGCTTGAATGGATCCAAGCAAGCTGAGCACTAGAAGGTGACCATATCTAGGACGTTACCATTTATGGTAGGCGAGTTTTTCTCCTACTTTTGCACTCACCGGAGACTACCTTGGCCCTTGTCGAGCAGATCCCAATCTTCCCTGGCCCATTCATGGTGTATCTTTTCCCGTGGTACCATGGTTTCACGGTCGAGGATATGGACACAACATATCACATTCCTCGCTTTCCATTGATGCTCCTCTTCTTGGGGCTTCCGAGAGAGTACCAAGCCATCCTCTTGTCCATAGGCCGAGCTTTTGGTACAGTGCTGGAGTCTTTACCAAATGCAGTAGCGTCAGCTATGGTGGGGTCTTGGGACTCTGACTAGTGGTGGAGTGCCCGAAGTTTCTTTTGAGATCTACCTTGACATACTAGATGGGGAGCTTAGTCAACGGGTGTAGATCTCAGGGTTACTGGGCAAGTTCCCTAGAGGTTAGAGACAAGTCTCCCCACCCACCCCCCCTTCTCCTTGCAGGGGCACCCAGGGCAGCAGAGTGTGCCACAAGTAGAGAGACCCCACAGCATACACGCAAACAACAATACTAGCATCAGCATCACCAACAACATAAGTCTCAGACTCCTTTGGTGGATCCATCCAAAGTGAAGTGGACCAAAGTTGGAAAGAAAAAGACAGCTCAAAAAGCAAGATGAATAAAAAGGCTTTGATCCATCCAAAATGAAGTGGACCAAAGTTGGAAAGAAAACGACAAAGCGCAAAAATCAAGATGAACAACAAGGCAAAGCCGAAGGAGAAGTCATGGGCATAGAGTGAGGCCTCTTCCTAAGCACAGGATGTGCACCTGGGGAGCCCCCTCTGCACACCCTCAGATGTCAAAGGATGACTTTTTCTTTGATCTTTCAGAGGACCCACTGGTGATTAGGGCCCAGGCCACACATCCACAGATACAACAGGCTCTGTGGGATCCTCTGAGGTTCTGGTGTCAGTTGCCCCATCTACCAAGTCCATCTTGCTGCTCAAGGTAGAGGTCCTGCGACCACAGTCATCGTCGTCGTTGCAGCTAAGGGGTATTGAAGTTGCAATCATCCATAATATTTTGGTCAAAGAACCAAGGTTTTTTATTAAATCTATGGTTAGGAAAAAGTGAACGACAACCTCCTCTTCGATTAGCCATCCTCTCTCGCCTGTCCCTCCTCTTTCGCCCACCCCTCCTCCTTTGTCACAAGGGCAAAGTTTTTCCTAAATTTTTTTTCACTTTTCTCTTTTCCTTTGCTCCCCGGTTCGGTCCCCTACCGGGATCCCAAAGTACCCGCTTGACCTCTTGGATTTGCAACTGCCTTGCTGACAGGAAGCTCCACCTGATTGACTGTCCTTCACCTTCACAAAGGTGCCCTGATCCTTCAGACGCTCATAAGAAAGGCCTAGAGCTCCTCTCGAGAGCTACGGCCTTGAAGGACCTCTCTGTCCCAAAACACTTACCGAAGCGCCGCATAGCAAAAGTAATGCCCGAGGCTTGCTCCGGAAACTCAGTACAAGAGGGGGAAAACTCCTGTGAAGTCTGTTAAACCCCTTGTCTGACTAGTTGAGGCTAACCAATTTTAGCTGGGACTAAACTGTCCAAACTGCCAAAATAAACTGGCAGTACCCCCAGATTAAGTGGACTGTGCCAATAAAAAAGGCCAACCGCCAAGAATCGAACTCAGGACCTCCAGAGAACTACGCGCAGAACCTTTCATTGGGCTAGCCAAGTGGGTGGCTCCCGTACCTGACCTTTCTAGGAACTTTCATTTTGCCTCCACTGAAGAGGAGTGGTGGACCTCATCCTTGTTTGATTGTATGATGAGTGAGCACATGTATTGCATGACGGAGTAGTGGATGGGCCCACAGGGGATTGACCTATGGCTCAACCATGGGGACTCAGCCATTTGTCAGCTTGGCTTTTCCTCATCGCAGCTGGGTGAGGTCTTGGCAGTTACCATGATCCATTCGCCCCCAGAGGTGGAGATCATGCATCCGACCTTGTTAAGACATTAACAGCCTGTGGGGTTAGCACAGATCCCAAGGGATGCAAGTGGCCACAACCCTTCAGCCAACAACAATTACAACCACATACGTTGTATATCCTTGAGACCAAGTGTCTCTTGATCATTATGCATTTCACAGATTCGGATACATTGTGTCTTCATTCTTCTTTTTCGAGTCCTTTGTGTCGCATGTGTGTGAGTATGCACATTATCTACTTTTTGTAGCACCTACGGCTTAGGGCGTTACACATTGGCGATCACGATTAACTCAAAATTTTTCATGCATGTGGGGTGTGCGTCTAGCCTTATGGCACACCAATCGTGTTAGCATTGCTGGGAGGGACGGCATGTGATGCACCCATGATTGAAGGGCTCATTGGCGGACCTGCAAGTGGTCCTCATCCATAGCTGACAATTGAGCGCTATAATTGAGGATCTTGTTGCAGTGAATACACTGCCTAGCACGCTCGTTTTGGTGACCGCCATTTCACAAGTGAGCTGGTTCGCCGTGTTTGGATGCTTTATGTGGGCATTGATCGTCTCACTCATCAAATCACGGTACTAACCCGCAACATGAATGCGAATGAGGTCGCAAGGACCTCCAAATCGGCTAGTACCGACAATGAGGTTGCCCCGTCGGCCTAGATGGTCTCTCTCCATAGACGGAGACTTCCATCTGGATCGAGATGTTCAACGAACTCTGCACAATGCTAGAGGTGGTGTATTGGGACATGGTGGTCCCCAGTTCATGTCAGAGCGGCCCGTAGGAGAACACGTGGGAACCCTGTTCGTCGCCATCCACAATCTGAGTACGGACAATGCGATCCAGCCCTTTCCACAGGGTCGATGTTTGTTAAGTGAGCCATATTCACCGACCGCGGGAGGCATTTTGTCGGTTGTTCATGGGTTATTCTTCACTCCGCAAGCGGCAATAGAAGCTGGGGGACCAGTGCTGCAGGCACCGATTGCCTAAGTCCTTCCGGCCAATCCAATCACAATGGCAGCAACTAATGTGAAGTATATGAAATTCCAAGGGAAGACTCATGATGATCCGAATGCCCACATTTGCCAATTTGATAAAATTTACACTCTCAACATGCCTGGTGTGGTGGATCCAGTGCAGAAGGGGGCAGTCTTTGAGTCCACTTTGGAGGCCAAAGCATCATGTTGGTTGGCGGAGTATGCCTCGGACCATTTTCAAAATTACGATAAAATCAAGGTCACTTTTCTTCAGTGGTTTCATAAGGAGAACATTTCTACAGATGCTAGAGGGGTTGAGGATCTTGAGACAAGGTGATCAGGATGTGGAATACTATGTGGCTCAGTACTACTAACTTTTGCAAATGGTTCGAGTGACTCAATGACCGGTAGTGCAGCAGGTGTTGAATGATTATTTCATCAGCGGTCTAGCCTAGGATGTGTGGACTATAGTGGCGAGGGTGGACAAGGTCAAACGACCTGATCGATAAGGCAATCTGGGCAGGTGAAGCCTTGCAAGGGGGAATGGCAAAGCAAAGACGATCATCCAAGAGTAAGGATAAATCCAAAAAGCTCTCTTCAAGGAAAAAATGAAGGGATAGTGATGAAGAGTCGAACGAGGATAGTTCAGTACAAAGCTCATCGTAAGAAAGCAGTGATGAGCCGGAGAGGCAGAGGAGGTTAAGAAGCCCAAAAAGTCCTCGAAAGGAGAGAAGGGGAGCTCCGCAGCATCTGCAAGTCACTCAGCGGGGCATCCAAATGCAGATATTTGGTGTGTACACTACAGGAATCCGGAGCATTTCGGAATGGAGTCAGTAGTGGTGTGTGAATTGTCAGACTAATACACACATAACAAAGCAATGTAGCTGCAACAGACATCACACTCGGACAACCTCAATGGCCACAACCACCAGCTATGGAGCCCGTTGCAGCATATGCGTAACAAGCTGGTACCACAGAAGTTCAAGAATAACCTCTAGCCCAAGGGGGCGGTGGAGGGGGCCATGATTGTGTGGACGAGGTGGCTGAGGAACGAAGTGGTCCGCGAGCGAAGACATGCTTCTTTTGCCTAGGTGAAGGTCACTGGAGAAATGAGTGCCCTGAGGCTCAACAATGGGATCGCCAGAAACAAGAACATTAGAAGATGGCGGGGAAGATGCCCAGCACATCGATGATACAAATCGTGGAGGACAACCTAGCCTTTACACCAAAGGTGAATGTGGTAACTCGATCAAGCAGATTCATGTGGACCAAATTTAAGAAGAAGCTCGCACTACTTCAGTGGAGTGTGCAAGAGGCGATACATCACCAAGTGCTCAAGTGGGTGCAAGAAGCGGCCCCAACGGAAGATAAGCCGGCAGCTTATCTGAGAGTAAGGAAAATCTACAAAGTCCAGTTTTAAGAGGCGCCGCATCTGGTGGTCATGCAGGAATCAGGCCACTTAGGAGGTCGCACTAAAAAACCCAAGGCGAAACCAAGCTCCGAAGGAACGACGAAGGTAGCCACGCAACCGGAATGGGTCTGGCCCAGATGAAGGAAGATGGTGTGGAAGACCTTCTTGAGGCACCCATTTAGATATCATTGGGACGATTGCTGCAGTTGGTGCTACAATTTCATAAGAGACTCCTGCAAATGCTGACTGGAGTGTCGCCGGCACCGAAGGTAGATGTCTTTCATACCGCATCAATGCAAGTTGCAGCCATACCCCTCATCGACATGCGGATACCAGTTATCTTCGTGCAAGCATCAATGGACGAAGCTTTTCATAAGTACTAGTCGATGGTAGATCTACCATGAGCATCATTACTCTGTGGGCATGCAAAGAATTGGACTGGAATGATTAGGAGCCAGTGCCATTTTTGGTTCGAATGGATGATCAGCGGAGAGTATGTCCTTTGGGCATGCATGCTTCAAGACGTGTGCATGGAGGTTGCCAGAATCGACTTCATAGTTTCTTTCATCGTGCTTAGCATGGAGGCACCGCGGCCAAAATACAGTTTCCTTTTCAGATGACCCTAGTTATGGTAGGCGAAGGTGAAGAAGAATTGGGCCCTCAATACACTATTGGTGCAACGGGGTACACACAAGGTCCGCATGCCAGTGGGGGTGGTCAATGTGCTTGAGGGAGCAGTGCAACCAATCATGGCCAAAAGAGTGAACATGGCGGATGGCCTCAAAAACAATGAAGAAGAGGAGTTTCTACACAACAACCCATATTTGGTGCCGCTATTTATAGTCCATGCCATGGAAATTTTGACACAATACCGCTAGCCAGAACTAAGTACCGGTTTGGTATCACCACAACAGTAGCTGCAACCTATGGAGGACCTATTTTCTGCGGATTTGGATATGAAAGATGTCTTGGAACTAGAGAGGGAATTTGATGAGCGAATGACACGAGTAACATGCGTATAGGAAGACACCCTAGAGACGGTGTTCGTGGTGCCGATGGGAGGTACAAGCCCATGAAGATCAACACAATTCAAGAAGGAACTGGTGTGTTTTCTGGTCGAGTTTGTAGATGTGTTCAAGTGGGACTATTCTGATATGCACGGGCTAGACCTCAAGTTTTACCAACATCGAGTTAGTCTGAAGAAGTACGCCATGCCCATCAAAATGCACTATTACTGCATGAATCCGCATGTGGCTAAGCATGTCAAGACAAAACTAGAGAGGCTACTGTAGGTGGGATTCATTGCACCAATCCAGGATCTGGAATGGATTTCTCCGATTGTGATTGTGCACAAGAAAAACAAGAAGCTGCAGATTTGTGTGGATTACCACAAACTGAATGCAGCTACAGTGCTAGAGCCATTTCCACTCCCATATATGAATTCCATGCTAGATGAAGTGGTAGGGCACGAGATTTATTCATTTTTGGACGGGTACATCGGATACAATCAGATTCGAATGGTGCTAGAAGACCAGCCAAAGACCACTTTCATTGGGGGTATATGTGTGCATGGTCATGTGGTTCAGATTGCAGAATGCACCATCGAGTTCCAGCATGCTATGCAGGAGATCTTCGAGGAATATTTAACATATTTCATGAGAATCTTCCTAGATGACGACAGCATGCTCGGAACCAATCCAATCACTTGGATCACTTGCGGCTATGATATCAATGCTGCAGAGAAGTGTTGTTCAGCCTGAATCCAATGAAGTGTGCATTTGCGGTGTGGAGTGGCTGCTTGTTGGGGAATGTGATCAGCTTTGAAAAAATAGCAGTGGACCCGAATAAAGTGGCAGCAATCATGTAGGCACCAGCACTAGCAAACCCAAAAGAATGCCTACGGCTCCTAGGACAGATACGATGGCATGGTCGTCACCTCTGTTTCTTGGCTCACATGGCCATACCTCTGAATGTGTTGGCACATGTGGAGCCCAAAAGGTTTGTATGGTCTGTAGAATGCCAGAAGGCGTACGGCAGTTGAAGGTGCAACTTTCTAGGGAACCTATTTTGATCCCTCCAGATTGGGAGAAGACCTTTCATGTGTTCGTAGATGCCTTGGATCAAGAAATCAAAAGTGTTCTGATGCAGCAGGACGAGGCAAGGTGATTTTGACCAGTTTATTATGCAAGTCACAGACTATCACTGACAGAGCAGAATTACTCAGTAACTAAACGCGACGGCCTGGGGATGGTGTTCTCTGTGAACAAGTTCTGCCACTACTTGTTGGGGCGACATTTTACTTTTCATGTCAATCATTCAACATTGCTATACTTGGTTAAGCAGCAGAACTTGACCGAAAAACTGGCCAGATGGATGCTCCTGCAAGAGTATGATTTTGAGGTGATACATAGACCAAGATCCCAGCACGCGGTGGTGGACTACCTATCACGCCTCAAAACAAGGGAGTCCGCAACAGACATTGAAGATGAGTTTTTGGACGTGGACATCAATGTTGTTTTGGTGGCCATTGCGGAGCCATCATAGGGGTTGGTAACCCAAGGCATGCCATGGTCGTTGTATGATGAGATGATGCAATTCATGATGTTTGAAAAAATCCTGGACTATCTTACTAGGGATCAATAGAAGCGGTTAGCACTCAGAAGCCACGGATTAGAGGTGGTGGTCTGTCAACTCTACCGCAGGCACTTGACGGATGTTTTGCTCCAGTGTAGAGCAAGCATCGGTCCTCACACAGGCGCATTGCGGAGTGGTAGGTGGTCACTTTGCGAGAGCTATTATATGTAAGAAAATAATACAACATCTGTGCTCAACAGATAACAGGATCTCGTACGCAAGAGAGAAAACAAGATAGTATGGAGAATCAAAAATTTGATTACTGTAGAACTTATACAATAGATGGCGCTGCCTCCCAACCATGCACTCCTGTGAAAGAGGCTTCGATGGCATGCTGGAAACAGTAGAAGACGGAGGTTGGATGCTAAGGAATCAGGGTTGCTGTAGCCAGTGATGAAATGGGCTTCACGGGCTTGCTCTTATATAGCCACCAGTCATAGTCAATTAGGCTCAATTGGGTGACCGACCCAGTCCGCCCAAAACGGACGACTGGGTGTCGGTCCCGAAATAGGCCACCGACCATACGATAGAACCAATGCGCAAAATAGAGCAACTAACCTATGGTCACCATTCGGCCCAGAGCCATCCGGGATCATCTGAGCCTCCAAACGGGCCCCGTAACCTGAGAGTGGGCTGCCCCGGGAAATGCTCCGTCTACCCTTAGTGCGGTCAGTCAAGGGATGCCTTCCCGCACTTGCATGTAGCCTAGTTGGCGGTGTGCCGACTCTATCTGAAGCCGTCCAGCCATCAGGCCACACATGGCCCCCATCTGGTGTCCAAACCAAGACCTACTGGATAACCGAGCTACTCAAATGCCTTCTCCTCATATGGGGGGCTTACAAGTAGAGTTAGCTGGTTCCCGCGTAGTTACATGAGAGTGGAGCAGATGCCTCTCCAGCAAGTCTCTTCCAAGAGCCTTCGTGAAGATGTCCGCAGCATTCTCTGTAGTCGAACAGTACACCAAGTCAACCTTTCCAGCCATGATGAGCTCACGTACAAAGTGATATTGAATCTCAATGTGTTTTGTGCAAGCGTGGAACATCGGGTTCTTTGCAATCGCCATGCAACTCTGATTGCCACATGATAACTGCGTAGGCTTGTTCTGCACTGCACCCATGTCCCCCAAAACCCTCCTCAACCACATTGCCTTGCAAGAAGCAAAGCATGCAGATTTGTACTCGACCTCGGTAGAAGAAAGAGCAACTGTGGGTTGCTTCTTGCTGACCCATGACACAACTCTAGATCCAAGTGAGAAACAGTACCCTATCACTGATCTCCTACTGTCCACGTCTCCTGCCCAATCCAAGTCACAGAATCCGATCAAGATGTTGCCCTTGGTATAGGTGATGCCATAATCAAGTGTGCCTTTGATGTATTTCAGCACCCGCATCCCTGCCCTCCAATGATTCTCCCGAGGCTTATTGGAAAACCTCCATAGGGGTACCAACTGTCTTGCACTCAGCCATGCCAAATGCCTTTAGTATCTCTCTAGCATACTTCAGCTATGAAATGAAGATCTGTTTCGGCTCCTGCCAAACTTCAATCCCCAAATTGAAATGCGTCAGTCCGAGGTCTGTCATTTCAAACTCTCTTCCTAGCAAATGCTTCGTCTGTGAGATCTTCTCTTCATGGTTCCCTATTATGACAAGGTCATCCACATAAAGCACCACGATCATACACCTGCCTCCTTCTCTAAAGATATACAAATTTACATCAGATGGGCTCCTCCTGAACCTGTTTTGCAGAAAGTAGGCATCAATTTGCTGGTACCACGCTCGTGGGGCCTGTTTCAACCCGTAAAGTGCCTTCTTCAATTTGCAGACTTTACCTTCTGAACTGGGGATCTCAAAACCTGGTGGTTGTTCCACGTATACCTCCTTGAGATCTCCATTCAGAAAGGTGGATTTCACATCCATCTGAAACACGGGCCAACTTCCCTAGACAGCTAAAGCCAAAACACTGTGAATTGTGGTTAGTCGAGCTGTGGGAGCAAAAGTATCTTGATAATCAAAACCATGTACCTGTGCAAATCCTTTTGCCACGAGTCGAGCCTTGTACTTATCCAACGCGCTGTCGGACTTGTACTTGGTCTTATACACCCACTTGGTTCCGATTACGTTGCATTTTGGTGGTCGATCCACAAGGTCCCAAGTGTTGTTCTTCATTATGGAGCCATACTCCGACTGCATAGCCTCCATCCACCTATCATCGCCCTGTGCCTCTTTAAGACACTTGGGTTCATCAGCACGGATCACTTCTGTCATCAAAGCATAGTTGACCAAGTGTTCTTGCGCCCTTCTTTGCTCCTCTAATCTCTTGGACCGGCGGTGTTCGGATGGTTCCTCCTCAATGGCTGGAGGTTCTCTGCCATCCAAAAGCTGCTTTACCCACTTCGGGAATGGCCGTTGCCATTGTGGTTCTGTAGGCTCTTCTTCATCTTCTTTGTCTTGAATCCTCCCAAGCACCATTGGGGGAGTTCGGTCTGCTACTGGTGACGGTACTGGATGGATATCCTGGTCTCGGTTGTCTGGGAAGGAAGCATCCTCCTCCAATTGATGCGGCTGTTCTGAGAAGACCACATCGTGACTTATAATTACCTTCTTGGTAACAGGGTTATAGAGATGGTAACCCTTCGCCTCTTCACTGTAGCCCATGAAAATACACTTCCGGCTCTTCAGTTCCCATTTGGTCCTAGTAGCATCAGGGACATGCACAGAACAGTCACATCCAAAAACTCTGAAATGTGCAGCTGAAGGTTTCTTACCAGAAAAGGCTTGCAGTGGAGTCATCCCGTTCACAGCCTTCGTGTAGCTACGATTCAGGATGTAAACTGTAGTGTTACATGCTTCAGCCTAGAAAGTCTTTGGCAAATCTTTCCCTTTCATCATACTCCGGCCCATTTCGCAAATGACGTGCATCTTGCGTTCTACTACTCCATTTTGCTGTGATGTATGTGGTGGGGGTTTCTGCCTCTTGATTCCGTGACTTTTGTAGTAACTTTTGAATTCAATTGATGTGAACTCTCGACCTCTGTCTGATCTCAACTTCTTCACCTTCCTCCCCGTTTCTTCCTCGACCATTACATGCCATTCCTTGAACCTACTAAAAGCCTCGTCTTTAGTCTTCAGGAAGTATATCCATATCCTTCTACTGTAGTCGTCGATCAGCGTCATGAAGTAGTAGGAACCACCCAAAGCTTCCGTCTCCATCTTTCTGCAGAGGTCCATGTGAACGAGCTCTAGAGGAGCCTTTGCGTTGCTGGCCTCTTTAGGAAAGGGATGCCGATGCTACTTGCCCATCATGCAAGCTTCACATACATTGGGCAGATCTGAAATTTCTAGTAGGTCTGCAATCATTCCACTTTTATGCATCTCCTTCAAAGAGCTAAGGTTTAGATGACCAAACCTCTCATGCCACAGCTTAGTGTTCTTCACATCCGCTCGAGCACTAAAAGCTGAGAGTTCGTAAATGTTGTTGCGCCGTGTACCTTTACCAACAACCTTCCCTTGAAGATCCAGAATCTGTGCACCATTCTTATCGAATTGAACTTTGAGGTCCCGATCCATGATCGGGGAAATGGACAACAAGTTCCTCTTGATATCTGGCACATAAAGAACATCGGACAACTGTTTTACAACTCCATCTGACTTGAGAGCAATCGTACCTTTTCCTTTTGCTGGACATTTTGCATCATTGCCGACTGCTACCAGGATGTCATTCCCTATTGGCTATAGAGAGATATACCAATCCTTCCGACTGGTCATGTGGCGCGATGCACCACTGTCAATGATCCACGATTCAGCCGCAGGTACATGAACTGCCTCCATGCAAATCTCCTCAATTGCGACGAATAGCTCTACTGGTACTGCCTGCGCACTGTTGCTGGACTCTTTCTTTACTCCGTTCTTCTCATCTGCAATCTTCTTTCGGCACTCATTCTCCTTGTGCCCTGCCTTGTTGCAATAGAAGCACTTAATCTTCTTCTTTCTCTTTTTATCATCAGAAGAAGATGGGTTACCAGAGTCCTTACCCTTACCTTTCTTTGATCCGGTCCAGAAAGCCGAATCTTCTTCAGTCCTCATCTTTTGACGCATCTCCTCCTCCAGAAGCATCGCGCTGAAATCCTCAAAGTTGAGGGGCAGATTTTTGTTCTGCGTATTCAGCACCGTAACAAGACAGTCGTACTTTGGTGGGAGAATCAGTATGCACCTTTGTGCTAGATTCTCGCTGGTCATGGTGATGCCAATCGTAGTCATCTGATCGCGCAGATTCTTCACCCTGGTGATGAACTTCTCTACCGCTTCAGACTCAGACAACTTCTCGTTCGCAAGTTGAGTCTCCAGATTCTGAATTCGTGTTTGAATCATGGTCTCGTAATGATTTTTCAAGACCATCCATGCCTCCTCTGCTATGGTGACATGTTGAATTAACGCCATGACGGAATCATTAACATTGCAGACAATAGAACACAGTGCATCTGCATTTCTTCTTGTCCACGCGAGAATCTCATCCGCAGTTGGTACTATCTGTTGTCCTGCATTAGCTGGATCCGATCTCGCAACCGGCCTCATGTCCACCCCAGTAGCAGTGTCCCAAAGCTCGTATGCACTTAGGATGGTCTTCATCTTGAACTTCCAGAGTGGATAGTTAGACACATCTAACTTTCTGCTTTCGCCAAACGCGGTGGGATTCGCAGTCTTGCGGGTTGGGCCATCTCTCACAATCTGCTCGCAAACAGAAAACAGACTACCAAATCTTCTTGCTAGAGTCTAGGCTTTGATACCATGTAAGAAAATAATACAACGTCTATGCTCAACAGAGAATGTGCACACTTTCCGAGCAAAAACCTACGAGCAAAAAAGTCCGAGTGATAATTTTTGACACCAACCATGCTTGTATATTTCTCAAAGGAATATACAAATTCTTTCTTAATTTCTCATTTATGGAACCATATACTTACTTATTTTTCATTATAACCCTCATTTTAGAGAACATCATCTATATATGAACAAATAGTGAACACTTTAGAAACTGCTATAAATACCTCCCTACCATACTCTCTTGGCCATTATAATCAATCATAAATTAATCTCTAATACATTATCAAATATGGGAAGGCAAGGAACGAATTTTCAAAATATTCCCAATTCTCCAAACCTAAGTACTTTTAAGGAAATGTGGTCTCTATTGAACTCCTTTCTACCATAATATGAATTAGGGAGAAGTTGTAACTCTCATATACATTTTGAAATTTTTACTTTTTATCTTTTATAACTATCAAAAGTATAATTTTAAGCCTACCATTTCATAGATCATGAAATTTTAAACATTTTTCCTTTTTACAGCTCCTCAATCTGAGATAAGGAGCAAAAGTTATGACCCCTTCTGCGTAGGCTCTCCAAGGGTATTCCGTCGGCGGAATAGGGTTGGGGGGCAAGCTCTTCAAACCATATTCCTATGGAAAAATACACTTAGAGGGTCTATCAAAAAAGTATTATATTATTTTCTTAGGTCATCCTGAGGAACTATAAAGAGGATATTTGCTCAAAATTTCATGATCCGACCAATGGTCAAAGGAAAAGAAAGGATTTTTGAAAGTGATAAAATAAGTCACCACTTGGACATTATATGTGTATATTATATAAAGGTATATTTATATCTATATCTATTTATTAGTATTTCATATTTACTTACATATTCTTTGAAATAATTTGGATTTTTTTGCTCCCCAAAAATGACTTGAGCCTATATATTTTGACCCCTCCTACCTTTTGTCCGCTTGTCGCTCGGGGGTTTTTGCTTGGAAAATGGAAACCCCTGCTCAACAGATAACAGGATCTCATACGCAAGAGAGAAAACAAGATAGTATGGAGAATCAAAAATTTGATTACTATAGAACTGATACAATAGATGGCGCTGCCTCCCAACCGTGTGCTCCTGTGAAAGAAGCTTCGATGGTGTGCTAGAGGTTGGATGCTAAGGAATCAGGGTTGCTGTAGCCAGTGATGAAATGGGCTTCACGGGCTTGCTCTTATATAGCCACCAGTCGTAGTCGGTTAGGCTCAATTGGGTGACCGACCCAGTCCGCCCAAAACGGTCGACTGGGGACCAGTCCCAAAATAGGCCACCGACCATACGATAGAACCAGTGTGCAAAACAGAGCAACTAACCTATGGTCACCGTTCGGCCCAGAGCCATCCAGGATCATCTGAGGCTCCAAACGGGCCCCGCAACCCGAGAGTGGGCTGCCCCGGGAAATGCTTCGTCTACCCTCAGTGCGGTCAGTCAAGGGATGCCTTCCCGCACTTGCATGTAGCCTAGTTGGCGATGTGCCGACTCTATCTGAAGTCGTCCAGCCATCAGGCCACACATGGCCCCCATCTGGTGTCCAAACCAGGACCTACTGGATAACCGAGCTACTCAAATGCCTTCTCCTCATATGGGGGGCTTACAAGTAAGAGTTAGCTGGTTCCTGCGTAGTTACACGAGAGTGGAGCATTGATATCTAACATTATAGCCAAGAAGGTGCTGCAAGCAGGGTTGTGGTGGCCAACACTATAGAAGGATGCCCACAAGTTTGCACTATGGTGCGATCTATGTCAACAGCTAGGACAGCCTTCGCATCGGGACCGCATGTCGATGCAACCAGTGCTTCCTCTGGGGGCTTTCCAGAAATGGGGTTTGGACTTCATGAGCCCTTTCAAGCCTGCGACTGCATGGACTCGAAATTGCTATGTGCTGGTAGCCACATATTATTGCACCAAGTGGGTGGAAGCCTTGCCAATCCGGGACAACAGTGTATGCTCTACAGCCAAGTGTTTATACAAGGGTGTGTTCTGTCAATTTGGCTGTTCGATCTAGTTGGTAAGTGACAAAGGAAAGTATTTTGTAGGGCAAGTGGTGAAGGAAATGATGACTTTCTACATGGTCATTCAGAAAAAGTCATCATCTTATTATCCGCAAGCGAATGGCCAGGCGGAGTCCTCCACTAAGCAGTTCAAGCGGATTACCACATTACTGGTGAATAGTCATCACATGGATTGGGATGAGAAGCTCCTTTCCACAGTCTGGGCATACCACACGTCTTACAAAGTCACCACTAGCCTGACATCATTCAAGTTGGCATTTGAGGTGGAGGCCATTACACCGGTGGAATATGTTGTGCCAAGCCTCCACATTGTGGTTTCAGACATGTTTCCACAAGAGTCCTCAGACTTGATGTCTTAGAGAAGTTGGAGGAAGAAAGAATGGAGAGCTATTACTTGACCTAGATTCTTCAAGCCCGCAGGAAGAGACGAGTTGACCTGGCATCAAAGAAGAAATTTTTTACGAAGGGGCACCTGGCCTTGCTCTTTAGCAATCACATGGGCTGCATGCTGGAGAAGCTCAAGATGCGGTGGTTGGGTCCCTTTTGGATCTTCAAGTATTGTGGATCAACATCGTACTATTTGGCGGATTTGTAGGGGCAAGTGTTACCATTGGTGGTGAACGGATTCCGGTTGCAGAGATATCATCATGAAGGCCATATTCAATGCCCATTCCCAGTCACACCCGACATACTAATTCCATGGATTGGGGTAGGAGCACAGTATCCAATGGTGGGATCGTGCACTCCTTGTAGTGATGAACATGTACCATCTAATGGGATCTTGAGTTCAACAGCAGCCACCATCATGCAATTACACACCACTATGCCTAGTCAACAACTCAATTTAGCTATACTCCTTGTTCATGACTAGTTTCTCACATTATTGATTTCCTATTTTTTCCCGCTCACTCTCAGTTTTCTACAATTCTCTTTCACACCTCCACATCCTCATCTCTTCTCTCGCCTCCAACACCTCCTTTCTACTCCCTCTTCCACTCTCAGACTCATGGGCATGGCACTGGTGCAGACTCTTATTTTGACACCGCTTCGTGGTCACAATGAAGAGACGCTTGATCGCTGGCTGTGCATGCTGAGGCTGAGAAGCTTTTCGAGCATTGATTGGGCTCGAATCGTGGTACACCTTGAGACAATGCAACTATGCAGGCAGCTAGAGCAAGGCGATCAGGTGAACACGCTCGATGGGCCGAGGACTTTAACTGTGACTGATCCACGAGCGACTCTTCTTGCCGAGGGATGGGGAAACACAAGACTTCCCTATGCCTGATGCATCGGCTTTGGAGGCAGAGTCTGGGCCAGCAGTACAAGGAGAGTATCGAGTGAGCAACCATGCTGACATGCATCTCAGAGAGGGCTACAGGTGGTTAATCGAGTCTATTTTTGTGCAAGGCAAAGCATACACTATTTCCATTTGCACTCGTGTCATCTTGCTGCTAGCAGAAACACACCCAGTGGTGTGGGTGGTGGTGTTCAAAGAACGGCTCAGAGTAGAAGCAGCAAGGGTGGGGAGAGCAACAATAAGGGACAAAGCCATTACGACAAAGTTGGGCCAGGTGCTTAATTTGCTTTTTTCGATCACTAGAAACACTGACATGCCCTTGTACCTCGGCACTATCATCAGGTCTCTAGTGCCAGAAGGCTCGAGGATCTCTTGCATCGAGCAACAAAGGAAGCAGAAGCGCAATCTAGATGGTGACAGTTCGTCACGAGCTCGCTCACAGGCAATGGCGACCTCAGCAGCCCTAGTACCCCCTTGCCTCCATTGACCTCCTCCCTTTTGGTGTCTGAAGCAGTGTCGACGGCACCCTTGCCAACCACCAATTTCTTCTCCGATGACTTTCGACAAAATCACGACGCAACAGCAATCATCAACTGCGATGACTGCAGCGATAGGCGATGGAGATACCCAACCCAGTTCGGCAGCAACAACCAGCGTGGCGGGGACAACATCGTTGAGTGAAGTGACCAACCCCCTTTCAGTAAGCAGCCTAGTGAGCACACTAGCAGGGATTTCTAACATCAGTTCAGGGACAGGCAATGCAGCAGCAAATCTTGACCAATGTGGTCTCTGCACCAATGGAAGGGAAAATTGTAGTGTCCACACAAGTGGCGTGCTCTCTTCCATCACAACGAGCCCTATTTATCACTGTGGGCGGCCCACCACGGACGACCTCTCCACAGATCTCACAACCAATGTCACCTTCTGCCCAGTTGGACGCGTGTGGGTGCTATGTGATTCAATTGTCTCGACAATGGACAACCCATCAGGCGGAAGGAGCGCAACTGTAGGAGCTGCACAAAGAAAACAAAAACTTGCAGAAAAAGAACGCACCCCACTAGCAACAAGTGGCCCATGCTCATCAACACGGACCTCTTAAACTGGATGGGCAAGTTCGGACTACGGAGGAGTCTGCAGACCAGGTCTCCACACTGCATGAACAGAGACTCCATACGACTTTTGCAGAGTTGAACAACAGATAGACGTTGGATGCACTGGCGCACTTTTTGGCCACATTCTTGGGACAATGTTCGACCGTCAAGATGGAGCAACTATACGACTTGTTGGTCACACTCCAAGATGAGATCCGATGGTAGTGGGATGTCTAGATCGCGCAGTGGCAACATGTGGTGGTTCTGAAGATGTGCTAAAGTATCATTCTGAGACACCCTCCTCTAGACGATGGTGGCAGAACGGGTGGGTCCTCTGGTGCGGGTGCGGACAATTTTGCGAAGACAATTGTCACAGGTCCGACACCTACTGTCACCGAATCGCAGCAATGAACCACAGTGGCGGGCAGCGGCCGCACTGCAGACAAAGGCAAGCCAATAGAGGAGGAGTATGCAGAGTCATGGGAAGCCCACTAGAACACTCTTGCAGAGTCAGGAGCCCTTGTACTTAGAGCACGGACAGCCCAAGTCACGCGCCTTAAGGAGAAAATGCACCGACTGCGCTTCTGGCTGGAGTGCACTACACACTCCTCCCTGACCCTTCCACCTTGACCTCTGTGGTGGAAGGTGGCTGATCGTTTTTTGGACGTGCACTATGCGGAGCGACAATACACCTTTTCCTACACGTCCAAATGCACCCTCTCTTTGGCCACAGGAGTTCGAGCACCCATCATCGTTTTAGGAGAGGCAGGACCTCAATCTGCCGCCTGGAGCGGTCATTCAGGAATAGCGTGAGCAATGGGCAATTCTTGTGCAGGTGGACCCAATGCAGAGGAACCAGATCTAGCGGTGGTTGGAGGACATGGAAGAGACGTGCTTGAGGAAGTGACGCCAGCAACGATGATGCACTCAACGAGCAGGTGTATGGGTTTTTGTTGGTGCGAAACCGAGCGAGACTGGTGATGTCTCTTTGAGCCAGCGACAAATGTGTCATTAAGCGATGATGAAGATGAAGATGAAGAAGAAGAAGCCCAAAGGTTAGGCCTACAAGACGAGCTGACGAGCAGAGACAGTACAACCCCCATGTGTTTGGTTGCGATGGGGGTCTAGGCATCAAAGAGTGTAATCCTGATGCAATCATCAAACGAACTTATTTTCTTATTTGGCTCCGAATAGAATGAACGTACTTTTTTATTTGGGATGGATCAACTGTGGTCTATGGATTCAACGGATGTCTACTTGCACGGGTTTCTCTCCTTCGCTTAGCCCGAAATGATTGGATGGGACAAGCAATGGATTTCCTTTTGGTTCGAGCATATGTTTTCGATGACAGAGATGCCAAAGCCACCACGAGCCTGCAGCATGATGACTATTCACCAAGCAACCCTGGCCTTGGTGTTCCTTGTACCATTTGAATCAGTGCAAAGGAAATTACGCCCCAGGCACTTGAGTTGTCCCATGCAACCCCTATGAAAACACTAGTAGGAAGCGATGTACCCAAGTAGTGGTGGCTAATAGAGCCTAGTTAGCCACAAGAGCCCTTCCTACTAGACAGAGTTTAGCGGAGTTAGAGTATAGAGGCTTCCGCTATATGCCCTCCAAAACTAAAGCAATCTACTGCTCCACTATAATGTCGATGCCAACCTGACAACCCAAATATCTCATTGTCCGCCTGTGCGAGATCCTCTGAAAGAGCACCCCAATCTTGAACATCCTAGTCCTACTCTGTCCCTATAAAGAAGCCGATGGATTTGGTCCAGTTGATCCTAGACCTTGAGGCCTCACAATATATGGCCAGGTAGGCTCAATGATAACCCCTCCACATACAACGCTGCGTCATTTGTAAACTAAGAGTCCAAGAGCTCCTCTTGTTGGATCGAAAATCTCATCCCTATTAAACTCGTGGCCTGGAGTGTAGGAAATAGCTAAGTGCCTCTGCTACAAGAAGGAAGAGAAAGGGGGCAAGGGGACAACCCTGTTGTACCGAGTGAAAAAGAGAGAGGCCTCGCCAATGTGGCCACCAATGAGCATTTGGTTCAGGCTCCTTGCGTATAGGGATGAAATCCCCATATCCACTAGAGAAACACAACCAACACATAGTGCCCTATAGAAAGGATCATTCCACCCTATCAGAAGCCTTCTTGAAATCCAGGAGAAGGATGGCTAGGGGTTGTGCCTCCTCCCTAGCCTAGTCTATGGCCTCCCAATCTTGTATCCGGTGTCAGGAAGGGTGATTGGCCACCATTGGTGAATATCGGACCTATCTCCTCCCTTTGGGATCAAGCAAATACAACCCCACTTCAGAGAGTAAGGGAGTGAGCCGGAGTCAAAGATATCTTGACAAGCCTTCCTCAACAGGGTACCAATAAGCTCCCAAAAACTCCAAAAGAAACATGAATCAGACCATCCTCCCTAAGACACTTTTGGAGATGGAGGGCATTGAGGGCCTCTCACAGCTCCTCATCCATGAATAGTGTCTCTAGCTGTTTGCTCATGCTCAACGAGACCACTGATGGAACCTATTCCCAAATTGCCTCCTTGGTGGCTAAGAGGATCGAGGGATTCTCCACGTCTCGCTCGAACAATAATCAGTTAAAATCCATGGTCATCTTAAGGATCTTTGGGGTCCAAGTGCATCCGGCCATGCTAATCCTACAGTTGGAGCTGGGTCCTTGCAAATCAGGGCCCTACTGTCAAAAAAACTTCCTGGTCATCCTATTCCCCCTTTTGCACCTACCTGGCGTGGGGGAAAGGGTACGAGAGCTCGACTCTCTGGACTTCGGTGGCCTAGAGCTCTAACCTCGCACTCTCATAGCAATCACTAAGCAATTGAGAGCCTGGATGCTACTCTTTGAGTCTCTCGATGGAAGCTAAGTCCCATCGTGCAAGGCTCTCTCTCGCTCTTGAAGGACACGTCTCCATCTCCGGACCTATGAAATTAGCTCTATGCTGCTCCTTTAAATCACATCAACCACCCAATCGGCCCAACCCTCACTAGGCTCTCATTCTGACTATTTCCAGATCTCTGTAACTACCTATTGTACCTCGTCATCTTAAAGGATATCATCTAGGATGCGCCCCCCTTTGGGGGAGACCTTTACAGGGATAATCTAAGTGTAGCACTGCATGAAGGTTGTCTGATAGCATGGTGCCTGCTAGAATCCCTATAGAGCCCCCTCTATGCAGCACTCAATCCCCAACATAGAATTGGTCCATGCGCTAAGGAGGATTACCAGAATTCGAGCGAGGCAGCGGTTCGAGCGATGACTTTCATAAATTTAGGCATTCCAGTGTGATGATTTATATTCAAAAAGTATCATGCATTGCTTAATTTTATAGTTGTTGTCCTACCCATGATATTGTGAGTAATCAATTGTCTTACGTACAAACAACAATTCTAAAAATGTTTATACTACAGTGCTACCATACGTCTTCATGTTACTGTGGTGCAACTCTCTTCGTACTACCAAGTGTAGCCCACGAACAGAACAGAAAAGAAAAAGATGAACATAATAGATCAGGCTAGTCATACTGAACCAAAGCAACACGAAAGCAAGAAAAGACTGCAACAACACTAGTTTTCATGTTCAGATACAATCACCATACCCAAAGAATACTTCCCAAATGGCCTAAAGTCACACTCCAAAACTGCTAAGTAAAGGTTCACTCACTCTAGCGAGCTCGTAGCTTGAGCCTCTCTCCTCTCACACGTTCTCCGGTCCTCCACTAGGACCCATGAATCTCTCCCTTGCCCTCTCCTAGTAATTTCCACATCGCCTTATGGTTCTCTGCCTTCTCTATTGTCTCTGAACCTATGTTTTTGCAAGGGTCAAGGAAGAAGGAGGGGTGGAAGAAAGGGGTCAAAGTATGTGTTTTTCTTGTGCAATTTCCATTTTCAAGGAAAAAAATAATGAGAGGAGGTGCCTCCTAGGAGGCCGCGATATCGCGGCCTCTTGGGGGGCTCCTTCTGCCAATTTTATTTGGGCCATAACTTGGTCAATCAGACTCCAAATATGGTCAAGTTTGTAGTCACAATGATCGGAACGATATGAATGAATCCATTTATCATGCTAAAGTGTCAAAATTCTAGAGATTTGGAAAGTTTGTACTTATCTTTGTTTCATTAGAGCTAGACCTTATCAAACTCTATATTTTCTTATGACCATGGATTTTTCTCATATAGAGTTCGGGTCCTTGGTTTCCTCCCTCCATCCCAAAGGTGTATACATGGTCATGTATATATGAAGGTGATCTATATTTAGTTATCATCATGGTCATAAGGTGATCAATAATTTATCAGTTCCATAGTTTAAACATTTTATTCATATGATCAT
The DNA here is from genome assembly GCF_047967505.1 of Dipteris shenzhenensis. Lineage (NCBI taxonomy): Eukaryota > Viridiplantae > Streptophyta > Polypodiopsida > Gleicheniales > Dipteridaceae > Dipteris > Dipteris shenzhenensis. The sequence goes on along the minus strand of NC_141609.1, from coordinate 10,139,777 downwards.
TTCATGTACAAAATGGATCAAATCATATGGGTAGCATAAAAATCAATGAGCTACAAATAGCTATTTGTGATGGGTTTTGCTAGGAGGAGCTTCATATCATGGGTGGGTCTATTGTTGTTTGTATGTAACTCCACAAAATAAAGAAACCCCTTCAACTCATATGCTACCTTACAAAATTTTGAGTGATTGCCTCGAGGTGTAAACATTGCAACATTTATCCTTTTGTATCCATTGAATGATTGCTAACTTGCATGGATTTATTATTTATCAAATTATAGGTTTTCTCTTTGTATGTTGCCAAGAAATTTCCCTTTGGTATTCATTGAATGATTGCTGACTTGCATGGATTTATGAGTTATCCAATAGTAAGTTTTATCTTTGTAAAAATAAGTGAAAACAATCGCTAATAGTGTCATGTAGATTCAACCATTTTTAGTAAAAATTTATTGCTACTATAGGTTTAGACAAAGTTCTTCCCAAGCATCGCTCGAACTCTGGGCTCGCTCGAACGCAATCGCTCGATGTTTTAACTTACTCCATCCGGAAATGCAGAACAGAGTCCTCTTTGTGCGTAGCCTTACCCCAAGTACGGATCCCTAGAAGCTCCTTCTACAGAGGGGGCTTCTCAGGGACACCCCACGCACACGCGGTCACTAGTAGTAGCAGTCCTATCGGTGGCTCTTCTCAGAGACCCCCCCTCATAGTGAAGGGATCTTTACTAATGAAGAGCCCCTTCAAAATCTGGCAAAGACTGGCAGGAGGACTCGTATGGGCCCTACCTAAGGTACAGAGGAGAATTTGAGCGCCTACCCCTCATCTGGCACCAGGAGGTCAAGCATCAAGATTGTTGTATGCTCGGACAACGAACACACATAGGTTAGGATCAGTGGGATAACGGACCAACGAGCCCGTCTGGGGCTTGGAGAAGACTCCCATCTGACCCCGAGGCGCATCTAGGGGCTATCTCTCACTTGTGAGGAGTTCGTCACCATGTCATACCACAGGCATGGAGGGTACTCTATAGACTTGGGTAGGCGACAGGTGGCTGGGATAGTTCTCTAGGACAGGTGTCCCTTGGCAGGTCGGGATGCGGGCTAGGATGCGGCACGACAGTGGTTGAGCCAAATTCGTCAGAGTAGGGATGGGGGGACTTCTTCAATCACTGTCAAAGGGAGACCCAGAGATGGATGGGAGCCTAGATTCCTTATACCAACAGGTGATCAGAATAGTGGGCTGTCTAGGCAAGTCTTGGTTTATCAACCCCCCATTATATCAGATCAAGGAGGCAACCCTAGATCTAGGAAGGCCACCCCTTTCGAGAGATTCAGTGAGACCTAGGAGAGTGATTTTGGTCATCTAGGATAGGTCACACGGAGAGGTTGGAGGAGATACCCTTCTCTCCTACAAGAATGGATTGGGCAACAAGTATAGATGGAGACATCAACCTAGACTTCCTAAAAAGAGGCATTAAGAGCAGCAACAGGTATCCTAGGAGCTCGATCTCAGTTCTAAATGCAGCTATTGTCCGACTTGCGACCTCAGAAGATCTTATATTTCTTCTAACTGGTCGCTCACAGGAGGCTTCCATTAGACTCGGGGCGTTGTTATAGTTGCATGGAGGGTGTCTTGGAGACAATCATGCACTACCTTTGGAATTGCCTGAGTGCTCAAAGGATCAACTAGGCTCCTACAGATTGTAGCCCTAATGCAAGATATCTACCAGGACGCATGGCAACCCGATTGACGGAGAGGAGTCATGCCTTTCACATTGATGGGGTCTCTTCGGCCTACAGGATACACAAACAAAGCATCCACCAAATCGAGCTACATGAGGCGACCCCTCCAGTCTAGCACCATTCTCCCTCAGCTCGTGAGGATGGTATGTGGAAGATAGTAGCCAACATCACGGCATGGAACATCTCGGTTGCACGGTGTAGCGTAGTGATGGGAGGTCATCGAGTTCCACCAATGGCCACTCTCGTTGCTATATGGAAGGATATCATCTGCACTCTGTGCACATCTAGGAGCTATGATATCATCTACACTTTGTGGGCCATTTAGGAGCTAGAGTGCGGGGCACCAAACTCTAGATCGACGATCGAAAGGCGGGAACGTTTCTCCTAAGCATGGCTGGCAAGTCTTTTCTACATTCTCACGTCGTGAGGGACTCACTGGTTGCATGGCCCCCCCCAATTGCTAGCCCCTGTCCTGAAGACATCCTAGGCAGTGCACTGGGTTCTAAGGATATAGGACGGCATGCGCCAAGCTTGGGGGGGTTTTTCGATGGAGGCCTTCGGGACAGTTGACTTGTATGGTTTTGTTTTCAATCATTAATAGAAAGCTTTTTTTTTTGTAAAAAAGGAATGGAGCATATTGGGTTTGATCTGGAGGTCGAGACAATGGTGGAATAGTCAACAGATAGGCACAGATCTGAGGTATTGACACGTGGCAAGATTGTGTATGGCTTTGGAGCATATTTGTTTAGTTACAAATTGGCCGAGTGTTTTTGGAAGGTGTCAGGCTAGTCTATAGATTGGGTGGGTGTTTTTGACAAAAGGGGCATTTGTCCTATTCGATTGAGATGGTCTCACCATCCTACACAATGGTTGGATAGAGGATCTTACGGATCGAGGTGTAGGACTAGATCCCCATCCTATCAACAATTTGTACCCTCACCCGAGGAAGTGTTTGGGAGACAATGTCCAACATTACACTTGGAACCATAGTTCCTAGGAGTTTCAAAAATAAGAATACGAATATGGGTGGGAAATGGTGTTCCGGAGTTTCGGCCACCAGAAGAAACAATGGAAACAGAGTTTCAATTTTGAAGGTTAATAAAATATTATATATATATTATTATTATCATTATTATCAATACATATGTCATACAACAAGGCCTGAGAGGACGAGGGGAGGAGAGGGCAAGGGCTGTGGAGAGCAAGGAGAAGAGGGCAAGGGCTGAGGGGAGGAGAGCAAGGAGAGGTTGGAGAGAAGATCAAGGAGGAGACGAGAGGAGAGCAAGGAGGAGACGCTGGAGAGGAGAGCAACGAGGGGCAACGAGCTGAGAGGGGGTTGTAGGATGAGAGGAGAGCAAGAGGAGAGGCTAGGAGGGAGAGCAAAAACTACCCTAGCCGCCACTGGGGTTCTTTGAGGCAAGCGTGTGTGCTAGGGTGTGAAACTAGGCCCCGAAGGCACTACAAATATTTTTTTTTTTTTTTTTAAACTACCCAAACCAAAACACTATTTAAGTTTTCAATTTTTGGAAACTACGAACCATTTCACGTGCCGAGAAACATCATTTCTGGGCACTATGCTTGGAACATCTAGGTCACCCGTTGTGGTTTCATGATGGGAGGCCAACAGGTACCTCTGCCAACAACCACCATCGTTGCCACTTGCCAAGATATCTATACCTCGTATGCCAGTGAGTAACAATGGGTTTGGATGACCACCGAAAGGTGTGCACAATTCTAAATTCATGATTGAGGCATCCGCAAGTTGTTTAGTCCCCCACCCTGGTTGTTGGCCCCTGATCTTGAGATTCCCTAAGCAGATATAGGCTGGACAGCAACCCTTTTCTCTTGCTTCCATTATCATGCGCCACACTGATATCTAACTTTAAGTTAGTTTTCTCTCAAGCATCAATAGAAAGGTCTTTTCTTTGGGAAGAAAAACTACAAATATAGAGAGAATGTCCCTTCAAAGCTAGTAGGCTTTCGAACAAGAGGTCCACATGGAACTGTGCCCCTACAAATTTCCATATCATATTTCCCTACGAATTTTCATACCTTATAACAATATGATATCCTCTCACTATGTTGAAAGCAAGGTTGCATTGAGAGAAGAAACGATGCTCAACTATTTGAGCCTCTTGCTTCAACTTTGGAGCAAAGCTAGCATCAAGGGTGATTTGGCGTCTTAGCAACACTCTTCCCCTCTTTCTTGTTGTTACAACCTTGAGATGAATATGGGAGGATGTTGGGATCCTCTCATGACCCATAGCAACACTAACAAAGCTTGTGAATGTGGAGAAGCCACAACATGCGAGGGAGCTCCATTTGCATTGATATTGGATAAAGACTCAACCAATGTTAGAAGACTTCGGGATGATATGAACTTGGAAAGAAGCCCCAGTATTACTTTGGAAAGACACTTGAATTGAGGTTGTTAGAGTAGAGGCCCCTCTTTTCAACGCTTCACTTTCCTTGGCTTCTTGCACCTTCGCATCAATTATCTCCGTAGGCAAAGGTAGAAGGAGAAATGACTGAGCCTCTTCAAACTTTTATGGCAATCCACCATGGGCCAAAAAAATACCTTCTAGAACATGAGTGCAACCAAATGTTCATTGTGCTCTCCCAAATGTAATGTGCCTTCTCACCCGGTTTGATGCTCCTTGAATTGTTTCCCCACAATACTTGCAAACCACACATTTTGTGCCAAAAGTATCATATTTGCTAATGAGTACTAAATCTTGCCAAACATCACGCTGAGTGGGAGACTTGCGAGGAGGCATGATGGAGAAGGCCCTGAAATTTGGGAAGAAACAAAGAATTGAGGCGAATTGGGGTGTTGCACCTTGATCCCAAACGCTGCTCCTTGAGCAAAACAAAAAAACAGCAGCAGCAAGGGGGATGGTGGGCAGGACTGTTGGTGGCAACAAGCCCTAGGCGTGGGCGTTGATTACAACCTGTTTGTTCAAGCCGCTGATGGCGTTGATGCTTGTGCAAGCATCAAGTCATTGATGACATCACTATTCTAGTGTAGATCTCCCTTCTAGCCTCTAGGCCTTGTCTTGGTGGTGGCTAGCAACAGCTAGCTTGAGCCTTGCATGCAAGTCAACGGCGCAATAGCAGTGCTAGCACTTATGCTAGCCCACGAGCCACAAGCTTACGTGACTGTAGGAAGCGTAGGCCAGCAGAAGCGGACTGGAGAGGATGCTGAGTACACAAACGAAATCAGGCCAAGAGGATCGCAATCAATTCGCAAAGGGCAAAAAGGAAAAAATGAGCAAAACCACCTTTTTGGGATTTGGGCGAAACATGCATTTCGTTGGGAGCGTTTCGTGTTGTTTCGAAACGTTTCGACACGAGACATTTCGTCCTATTTCGATAGAACGAAATGCATTTTCATGTGACACTGACCCTACTCTATGTGATGCTGCATGTTGGCATTGACTGACCAAACGTGGGTGAGGCATTTTAATTTGATTTATCCTTAGTTAAGCCCCCAAAAAAAGCCAAAGCTGTTTCGCATGGACAGCAAGTCGAAAACAGCATACCAAGCTAAAGAGGAAATCATGAGGGAAAAGTTAACACCAAAGAAATTGATAGTAGGGGCACCTAAATAAATAGTAAATTCCAACATGAACATGCCAATTCCTTGTCACATGCCACAGCTAAGGTGATAGCTTCATACAGATGTGTTTGCCACTATGTATGAAGGCCCTCCAATATCCAAGCTTTGGAATTGATACCATTAGTATCAAGGTAGTAGGCGCAACATCTCATAGTTAAGGAATAACAAACAGACTTTCACTAAATAAAAAAAGAGAGAGCACTGCAATGTATTTTATTAGATTCTCGACACATAGAGCTCTATATTGTGATGAAGTACTCAAATAGAGTTTTATGTTGTAATGCAGTCACCCATTTAGGATTGGCTAGAACCAAAGAAAAAGCCATACAAGTTTAAATGCTACAATTTATATTTTAAAGTGTCCCATACATGATCGTTCAGCCTGCATAGAGATCAACAAAGAGCGCAAAAGATGAAACATATGGACGAAAGCCTGCATTCAAATAGGTTTGCACAGGAGCTGAGCATACAACAGGAACTACTCTGATTGTTTTATTTATAAAAGAAACAAAACATTGGGGACTAAACATTATCTCGACTGCATGCATACAGGAGTCCATACAGGAAATGAGAAACAAGCAATTTAGATTAGAAGAAGCTCTCTTGCAAAAATACAACAGTAAAAATTTGAATTACCTTTCATACTATGCGACACAAAAAATTTGTTAAAGGTGAGATCTTCGCATCAAACAAAGGGAATATTGACTTGGAATGCCTGGAGTGCTATCTGAAGCATTAATGCTTATGTGTCACCAAGCCAACACATCCCTTTTTAGCCAACAAGTGAAAGAATAATGCATTGTTAAAGGCCAGCTACTGGCATCAAACAAAGGGAATTCCAACTTGGAATCCCAAGTGTTATCTGAAGTAAGTGTCAACAAACAAACGCATCCCTTTTGATAGTCATGATATTCATCTGTAAATTGTTGGTATCACAGGCTCTAGAGAAAATACAAGTCCGCTTGTAAACCTTGACATAGGAAGAGAGCAAAGCATGTTGTGGAAGTAAACGAGAAGTAAAGAGATCAAAACTCGTGACAAATATCAAACAACTAGGAAAAAAATTTGAATTGGTGTACAAATCGAAGGAATTACCAGACGACTGTATTTTGCAAACTAAACTGATGGCTATAAGCATATCCTTTGAAAAAACTAGAAGGGGCAAGATTTAACATCTACTGGACAGCCTTATTTTCCATTAATGTAAGGCCATAACCACATGAAGTACGAATTTAATGAGTCCAAATGATGCCATAGTAGGATCATATTTGAGCCACATCATCACAAGCTCTGGACAATACTCGTAGCAGCATAGCAGTTTCTTCTGAGTAACATCCAATCCATATGGATTGTTTCACAAGACTTTTTGGTTGCAAAATCATGACTGCTCATTAACAGCAAGTTTGCAAAGATACCCTTCTGAAACTGTGTCCCTCTGTCCATTTACCCATGCCCTTAGCTGTTGGTAATGTGGTCTTAAAACTTGTCATGCACGATAGTGTGGTGATCAGAAAGATCTTAAGATCACTGTGTATATGATCATGAACGCCTACATAGTCAAACTAGGATCAGTCCACAAAAGGTATGCAGTAATGGGCAATAAAGTATGAACCGCATATACCAAAAACCTTGAATGCATACAAGCTCATGTTTGTTCTTAAAACAAATGGGTGTAGTTTGGTATCCAGTCATAAAGCCTTCCCCTCCATAGGATATCCTACCCATGCCATTGTGACAAAGAGGTGCAAATCACATATACAAAAAAATACAACTTAAATTTTCACACCTGCACATATACGAATAATTTGATGGTCTATTGATCCTCTAAAGGCAAAGGCTGCACCAAGCCATGACAAACGCTAGCACTAGTAGAGCTGAAATATGTGGTCTTCAGCGTCTATTCAAACATAACTATACAAGAGTGACTATTCACCACTTGTTTTCTGCAGAGCTCCGAACATATTTATTACAGCAGGTAACCCATCACATAGACTGAAATTCACAGCAAAGTGACTTATGAAGATTTGGACATAAGGGCATTGGCCCTCATTAACAATTAGTCCAAAGAATCTGGTTTCCTCCACTCATCAATCAGCAATATGCACAGACAAGGTCACATGTCAATAAATAGGGTCGTCCAAAACCGGTTTTAAATGAAATTCCTCTACAGAGAAAAAGAAACTACAGTGCCAAAGGAAAGGAGGGATGCTCTATGGGAAGCATTATGAAGGCCATATAATGCCAGATTTTAGAAAGAATCTTGATTCTTCATCCCAAGCAAGTTAAAACCACTTGACAATGAAGGACGGTAATGTAGAAGCCACGCCATATTTTACACCAAGTGTTGATAAATTCCATGTAATCCTAGTAAGAATTCTAAGGCACAAAAACCTGCAGGGCATGCATCTAAAGACTTGAGGCCAAAGGGAGACTGTCTTCTGAAAAAAGTGTTGCACCACCTGTAATGATGGGGAGATGGGCAGCCAGTTCAAGGTAGAACGCAAACCTAGTGGCAATGGTGGTCAGGTGAGGTTATTATCCTAAACATTGATTACTATAGGGTTCAAAGCCCTTGAGCGAAATGGCCCAAGAAGAGTTAGTTTTCTTTTTTCCATTTTGTTTTTTCTTTTCTTTTCTTTTCTTTTGGCCCGGGGGGGGGGGGGGGGGGAAGGGGAAGGGGGGGGTTATCCGTTTGGTAAAGCAAAAGTAGAATTTGCCTCAAGTTCTAGGGAATGCTAATATATACGAACTTCTATCAAAGCCAAACAATCCAGAGTTGTGGTTAGACAATAGATGGCATTATTTGTTAAATTTAATGTTTCACATTTCTCATTTGATTTCGTAACATGCAAATGTTTTGACTAGTCGCATTTATGAACAGATAAGCCACATTAGATGGAGTACTTGGATGGTAAGACACAGATTTGCAGTGATTTGATGGGCTAGTGGAACAATCGACAGATGTGGGGATAGTGTGCATATGGCTACCCGACTTGATGAACAATTTCTTTAAAAACTGGTGATGGGTGGCATGAGCACAAAGGTTTCAAAATGTTGACATGATATTTCAAGGCGGCAAGTCGATTAAGAGATGGCTGATGTCCAGAACTGACAAAACTCTCAGCAATTCGTGAAGCCTTTAAGTAGATTGAAAGAGCAAGTTTCCAGGGTTGACAACTATCAAATAAAATCATGGAAATACGCCAGTGTTCCATTATTGACGCAATCGTCATCACAAAAGCTAGCACATGAACCAAAGCTACAATACAAGGTTTCAAACACAGGATAGGGCCTTACATGCAGAAATGTTCTCCCAAGCGATTGACCAGACACAAAAAGGAAAAATGTCATATCACCTTATCGCTTTCATAGCATTATGTGCCCAAATCTGCAAAAGCAATGAAAACCAGCGAATGTTCAACTGAGGACTACTAAAAGCAGTTAGAATGCACACATATTCAGTGCTAGACATTACCATTGTTACCAGGTGAAATAGACCAAGGTGGAATAAGGAATCATACCTTAAGGCTTTTGTCCCAACTTCCAGTGCATAGTGCACTTCCATCATGGGCCAAGCCAAGGCAACTAACGCGATTTGTATGTGCATCATCTAGGTTCTTTAGGTTAGTAACTACCTGCATGCACAGAGCTGTATTGAAAAGCAAAAAAACATAAACCTTCGACATTTCAAGTCATGAGATACATATTTCCAGTTAATCCTTAAAAATAATGTGGCTTCCTGAGTAAATCATCTTAAGAGATTCAGTCCTAGGCTGTGATACATTCACAAAAGGCTAGGTCTTTACATACCCTTGGATCCATTATCAAAATGCTATTAGGTTCATACCTTAAGAGTCGTTAGGCACAAAGTCCTCAGCATGTATTTCAAAAGACTGATCTCACCTTAAGCTGAACGTGAAGTTCAATTCCTAGGACTAGACTTAGGGACTTACCTTTCTATAAAAAGGCATGTACTCAGCGTTACCTGATCTAATTGCTACATTTGGTATCAGGCCTGCCACCATCTCATCATGTACTTAAAGAAGACGAGATAGTCCCTTGAGATTTAACCTTGTGTGGCTGAAGTGGCTCCATAGAGTCAAAATATGGGGATATCCATCTAAAAAATCCTTGCAGGACATTCGAGGCGCTATAAACCTTATTTTCAGGAAGGCTGAAGAGGTGCCTCAGCTATTTCTGTATTGAGCAGGGTTTAACTTTTCAGCATTACAAGGTGTCGATTCCAATTTTAGCCACAAGTCATATTTAAAGATGGGTTTTCCTGTTCTGCACCAACGTGCAAATAGATGCAGCATACATGCGCAAGTAGACGTCCATAAGTTTGTACATACCTACATAGAGCCGTACAGAGCCAGTAAAAGTCCCTGAAATCGACTTTTGAATATTATATCATCACTCTGAAGCACACATGTTCAATGAGATGTACATACATTGGTACATCCCTACGTAGAGCCATACAGGGCCAGTAAAACTCCCTGAAATAACCTTTGTACGGAACATAGTTGTGGCAATTTTTTGCTGTTCCGTGTGAATTCAAGCTTGCCTGACCGTTTAGCCATTTTACAGCCCGCCTCCCAAGTTCTCTTCCTTGCCCTTTGATGGCCCTTGCATCCCGCTTCTCCCAGCCTCCTTACACCTGTTGCATAGCCTCCAGGCATCCATACCAGAGTTACGGGAAACAAGGAAACGGAAACGGGAAACGGGAAACGGAAACGTTTCGGGATTTTTGAGAGGGGGTGAAACGGGGAAACGCCACGTCATCAAGGGGGGGTTACAAAAGGGGGTTTAGAGTAATGCATACACACATAATCCTCCCACCATGTAACAGCCCCAACTCGAAATCTGAAATTCCAAAACTCATAAATTTCTCGTAGGGCTGGGACTCGAGACTCGGGAGAGAACCAGGTGGGCAAGAATTCGGGCGAGAGAGCAGCAGGAAGAAGGGCGAAAACACGCAACAGCGGCGGCGTTTTTTCGTGTTTTTGCCCTCTTTTCAGGTCAGACCCGAAACGGCACCCAAAACGGCGCGTTTTAGGTCTGAAACAGCGTTTCAGATGCCGTTTCGGCGTTTCTGATCGCCGTTTTAGACGGCGTTTCGCGTTTCGGGGCCGTTTCACGTTTTGGGGGGTCTGGGACGTCCGAAACGGCGTTTCGGGTATTTGATGCGCCGTTTCGGCGTTTCAGCGTAACTATGATCCATACAGGCTTTCCCCCTTTTGTCTATGCATCACAACCCCTCTATAGCCCCTCCCACCACTCCCCCTCTCCTTATATAACACCCCCCGCCCCTGGTGGCCGCTTAGCACCCCCTGCAACCCACGGGTTCACCCCTTTCCCCATGGACTGAAATACTCACGGCAGTTCTTCCAGCCCCTTCAGGGGCTGAGCCCACTCCCACTTCCCCCACCCTCTCATGGTCTTGTGGGCTACTGGGGGTGCCCATGGGATGGCCCTCAGCCTCTGTGTTTCCTCCTTGTCTCTCTCCCTTGGGCCCCTACCTTCCCCTCTCCCTCCCGCCTATCGTCCTTCCTTGTGGGCTGACCCCTTGGCCACCCGAGGATTGCTTCTCAGCTCCCTTCTTTTCCTTCTCTCTCTCCCTATAAGCTTCAATTTCAGCACAAATCATCACTCATACTCCTCCGCCCCTCCCTTCTTTTTGCCAAACCTCATAATTTTAATAGGTTCCCTTGACACAAACAGGATTTTTTGAAGCCCCATGTACCCGAGGGACCAAAAACTTGTGAGTTTGTGAGAGCGGGGAGAGAACACACAACGTTGGAGAAAGCTTGAGAAGCTGAAAATGAGCTGCACACAAAGTCTGAGATACAAATCAACAATGGGTCCTGCTAGAAAACCTTGGCAAAAACCTAGAAATAGATTGAGTCCTTGGCATTATGCCACATATACGGTGCAAAAAATCATTATTGCACCATCCCTAGACTCCTTCATTGAAGTAGTCAAATTCTTGATTTTAACTCGTTTAATGATTTGCACCACACCCTAGACTCCTTCATTGAACTAGAATCATATTCTTGATCTAAAGTCGTTAACGAGGGCATTATCGTATACCTGATGGCCGAGAAGCTACAAAATTTGCAGGTCTATGATCATCATAGTGATGGATTAGTTTGCTTCTTAGGATCACCACCCTATGCATGAGCATCTCATGCTAGCAAATGCGAGTGCTTATTGTCCAATTGCTAGATTTAGGTGCTAGCCAACAAATGATGGGTTAGGGTGATTGTTTTCAATCAGTAAATCAGTCCACAATTGATGTGGTAGAAATGCTGGTGTGAAAAAAAATGTATAAATTGTTTTCAAAGTGCAAAATCTTAGAGAGATTTGCTTTATGTTTCAGCCATACGTGATCATGGGAATTATGTAAACCTCTAAAACAACAAAATGTACTACAAAGAATCCATTGATGAGAGTCTTAGGCTTAGGTAGCAAATATAGAGGCCTTTAGACATTCAAAGGCAAAGTGATGAAAAGAGAAAATGCACAGTTTACAAAAGAATAGCTCACTTTAGCTCTTTGGCATGAAATCATCACATTGCACTTGGAGACAATAGAGGATGCAAAATTGGAGGGCATTCTTGAGTGCAGCAAGAAGCAACCAACCTAATTACAGCAGCAAAAGGAGAATGCAAAATTCAAATGTAGCCCTCATGATGCAAAGCTCAAACAGGCATGTACATTGGAAGGATGCCATGATATAGGAAATAGGTTTCATTGTAAAAAAATAGACTTGGAACTTGTTGATCCTCCACATGCAATGAATCTGGTAGGATGAACTTTATGTATAAAAAGAAAGTCAAAATTAGATGGATCCATTGAAAAGTACAACGAAAGATTAGCTACCAAAGGGCACTACAAAGCACCTACGATAGTGATTTGGCAGGTAGCACAAACCATCCACAACCAACTACAATTTTCACTCATCCTGTATGACCTCGAATGAGTATAGATATTGCAGAGACCTTGCATAGCCATCTTCCTTAGTTTTCCCTCAAGAGACCCAAATCCATTAGTCGAAGACCTTATGAAAATTTAGGAGAAAGTCATAAGAGGCTGAGATTGTTGCCATCGCCAATACGTGGCCTTCTTGAAAGTGAATATATTATGTATGGCCCAAGGCAAATCTTGTTGTGTGTCATGAATTAGGCCTAGAGGGAGGGTTGTGAAGAATCGTGGTCTAGAGGGAGGGTTAGAGGTGAATTAGGTCTAGACTGTAGAGGAAGGGTTCAAGATGAAGACTCAAGACCTTGGCTAATTTCTCGTAGGTTACGCTCAAGAGGAAATAGGAGTCGCTACTTAAATTTGTTTACTTTGTTAACCCCCCTTGGGGATGAGGTGTGTCTATCCACAAACTAGAGATGGAGACGTAGTCCTAAGTCTAAGGTCACCTAGAAGGCTAGCCAACCAAGAATCAAATTGATGTCCCAAAACTAGCTCTAAGTGTCAGTCCCCATCTCCTCCTCTTGATATAGTCCATTCATGAGAGAGGGAGATTCATTCTCCATCTCCACCCATCTCACCAAGAATAAAACATCACCGAGAAATTGGCAGCTATGACGGAGGATCAAGACCCTATTTCAATCACTTTGAATTCTTTGACACCATCATACCAAAACTTTGTCTCCAACTTCAACATGGCAGCTCCTATCAAAATGCCTTCATATCACGATGTGCTTGGTTTGCTCTACTAGGAAGAGCAACCCATATGTGAAGGCCCCATCAATTCCTTGACGTTTTAGTCATGCGATTGTACTCCCTAGGCACAATTGTGCTCTCCTACCAGCTGTAGGTATGCACGACGTAATTGTAGGATCGATGAATAGAAAGAGAGAGAGAGAGAGAGAGCAAGGTACAAAGAGTTGATAGAGTCTGCCGTCACGTCAACTAGGATAGATGAAAAAGGAGTACAAGGTACTTGTACCTAGACCTAGGACTAAGTGTCCTAGGTGTCACATAGGACTAAGTGTCCTATGTGGCCTAAAAGGTACTAACACTACAAGTGCCTATATTTATGCCTACAAGGCACATACTATGGCCTATAGAGCATCACTAGAACCACCAAGAGATGGCCTACAAACCCCTCTCCATGGGATGGGCTGAAGTACTCTGGAAACGTCTCAGAATACCTGGTATTTTTTTGTCATGGTGGCACATGTTCATCCAAAAGGATATAGCCACCTACGAATGTACAAGGGATGTCAGATCATGTAACAAAGGAAACCAACTGTAAAGCTTGTCGGAAGACTTCGAACTTAGGACGAGGAAGTGCCTTCGTAAACATATATGCTATGTTGTCCTCTGTGGGAAGATAGGACAACTCTATGTCTCCTGCTGACAACCGCTCCTGAACATAATGATAGTGAACTTCAATATGCTTGGTACGCGCATGAAACACTAGGTTACGCGCAATGGCCAAAACACTTTGGCTGTCAGTGTAGACAATAGTGGAGGATTTCTCTGGCTGTCAGTGTAGTCAGCGAAAACCAAGATCTGTAAGTAACTGTCGAAGCCAAACACACTCTACTGTAGCAGTGAAAGCGGCCCTGTACTCAGCCTCATAGCTAGATGTGGCAACTATTGGTTGCTTCTTGCTGAGCCAAGAGATACATGAATTGCCAAGCAAAAAACAATTGCCGATGTGTGACACTCTAGTGTCGGAACATCCTGCCCCGTCACTATCCGTGTAAGCATGCATGGTAAGTGAACCCTGATCACCATAGAAGAGGGCTAAATCCTGAGTGCCTCTGAGATATCTCAAGACTCTCTTCACTGCCTGCCAATGCTGTGAACTGGGCATGTGCATGAATTTGCTAAGCTGAGATATTGCATACTGTAAGTCAAGTCTGGTGTGACATAAATAAATAAGGCATCCAACAGCTTGCTGATAAAGAGTGATATCACATGGTGGGCTCCCATCATGAGCTGAGAATTTGAAGCCAGGGTCCACTGGAGTAGAGATTGGCTTGCAATCCTCGAACTGAAAACGATCAAGGAGCTGTCCAATATACTTGGACTGAAACATCATGATACCCCCCTCAACATGAGCAAACTGAATGCCCAAATAATAGTGGAGCTGTCCCATGTCTGACATTTCAAAAACCTGCTGCAAATCATCCTTGAAAGCTGCAATATGCTGAGTATCTGGACCCGTCATGAGCATATCATCCACACATAAAATCAGCACTAAAAGATCAGATCCACTCCCACGGACATAAAGAGTGGGTTCTGTGGGGCTATTCTGAAAACCATGAGATAGTAAGTGTGCATGAATTTTGGCATACCATGCCCTGGGTGCCTGCTTCAAACCATAAAGGGCTTTTCTAAGCCGGCATACCTTGTTTTCAGAATTGAAAACCTCAAAGCCAAAAGGTTGTGTGACATAGACTTCTAACTGCAGATCCCCATGAAGAAAAGCAGTCTTGATGTCAAGTTGGTGCCCTTGCCAATGATGATGGGCTGCAATGGCAATGACACATCTAATGGTAGTAATCCTGGATGTGGGAGCAAATGTCTCCTCAAAGTCAATGCCTTGTTGTTGGGCATACCCTTTGTCGCAACAAGACGGGCTTTGTATCAATCTATGCTGCCATCAGATGTCCTTTTTAATTTGTAGACCCACCAGGTACCAATGGCATGCTTGCCAGGAGGGAGATCTACTAATTCCCATGTGTCATTTGGCAATGGATTATGGATTGTAGCTCAGCTCTCATTGCATCCATCCACTCTTTGCTGTCAAAAGCATCTTTAAGGCACAAAGGCTCTTCATTGCAAGCTGTAGCAAGGAGTGCAAACTCAAGAAAGTGACCATGCCTCTCTCTATTCCCTGATCTTGTCCGGGCAGCAAAAGGCTTATCTTGTTTGCTGTCCCTCAATGTATCAAGAAGCCATCTGGGAACTTTCCTTTGCTATCTATTGACAGCTCTTTCTTCGATCACTACATCATGAATAGTGGGATCATTTTGTGCTGAAAGAGAAACCTGCAAATCAGCATGGGGTACTGGCTGATCATTGCTTGTTGAAGGGCCTGCAGGAGGCTCATGTTGCTGGTCAAAGTCTTCCTCTGATGAAGGCAAAGGTTGTAGAATCCCGTAGGATAGAATAGATGCATCTTGCAAGAGGTGTGAGAGCACAATGAAAGAAAGATGGTAGTTCTCTATTATTGATTGTGAGAGAGAGGACTCTCTCTTATAGAAAGGGGGAGATGGTAATACCTTTCCTACATAAGTGGCAATCAGCCCCTACATCAGTGGGAATCAGTCCCTACATCAGTGGGATTGGCCTAAATCAAAGGAACCTCCCATGTGGGGACCTTTGGCTTACATCATCACTTAGGTCACACACTAGACACATCATAGCACTTGATGTGCCTTTACAACACACACAAACACACATGTGACTCCCCTAGATGCATACATGCACCATAGAGCAAGCCCTTGATCATACTTATCCCAACATAACCCCCCCTCAAGGGGTTGCCTCTTGCAGTGTCAAGGATACATCTAGTCTCATAGTTTCTCATGCCATCTCATGGTGGTTAAGGATAAATCTATGGCTAGGATCTCATGCTAGCAAGGGTTCCCAAGGGTGTGAGGTTCACAGAAATGGGATAGACAAAACACATATCACATGGTTTACATCATATGGTGACCAAAGGTGATTTACAAAAGACATAACATATGATATTCTTTTTGGAGTACTACTCCACGCAGAGAACCTCAAAATTTGACCAAGTGATGATAAACAAAAAATTCAAAAGACAAAGTGCCTAAAAAGCATAGTCTTCATTTTCTTCATTTGCTGATGGAGTTCTTCCTTCAGCCAGATTTCCTTTGTTGTTTTTGCTTTGTTGTTGAAGTAGTCCTTCTTCACAAGAAATGCTTGATTCTCTTTGTTGTTCTTCATGGAATAACACATTCCCTTTTCCAATTGTAGGCAAAGGAACAAGATATATTTGAAGCACTTCCCTCCATCAATGTGGTGAATGTATGAGCCACTTAATCCCAAAGCTATGATAGCAAGAGCCTTCTTGTCTTTGATCAACCAATTAATTTTTTCTTTTGTAGACTTCTTTCCATTCACAACATTCCATATCTTCTTTTTCATAAGCATAAACTTGGCTTTTGTTTGCCAAGTATGGAAACTAGTTCCATCCAACTTCTCTTGTTGCTTGGGTTTAGTCATGTTTATAGTTCAAGTACTCATAAAAGAGAATGACATAGTCATCATTCTAAATGCAAAGTGTAAGGACACTTATGAGCTCCATGACTGAGTTCTACTACTCAAGTACAATCAAAGCAATGAAAGTCTGCAGTAAATAATGAAAGCCCCAACCTTAAAGTGATTACTCAACATCTTTTGACCAAAATATGCAGAATTCTGTCAACTGAGAACAGAGTAGATTGGAGGGTGCAATTCTCATAGCTCATAGCTCTTTTCAAGGGGATTTTTATGCAGGAAGAAAGGCCTTATAGCAGAGAAGGGCTACCAGCAAGAAAGGGCGAAATGTTGCGCCAGGTCGCCCTGTAGATGCTTGAGAAAACCGACTGGTTTTCTGTCTGTTACGCCTCCATCTCTTAACCAAATGAGCTCAGATTTCAACAGCAGCTTGCCTTCAGTGTCGTGCAGCTCGGGCTCAGAGGAATTTGCAAAAGGATAAGCACAGAGGCGGCATTGCGCGAAAGTTCGTCGAGGATTCTGAGTGTTGGCGTTGCGCGTACAATCGAAATTTCCTTAAATGCTTGCAACTGGAAGTTCGCCCGTACGTGAGGAGTCTGCAGCTCAAAGGGTTTGAGCAATGGTCGCTTGTAGGCAGAGAACAGAGCTCTCAAAGATTTGGAGAAGGAGGAGGAAAATGGAGAAGATGAAGAAGCTTTGAGAAACTAGTAGTTTATGCTAGAGAAAGCATCTAATGCTAGGCTAGGCTAGATCTAGAACCTAAAGCTCAGATACCAAGTGTAGAATCCCATAGGATAGAATAGATGCATCTTGCAAGAGGTGTGAGAGCACAATGAAAGAAAGATGGTAGTTCTCTATTATTGATTGTGAGAGAGAGGACTCTCTCTTATAGAAAGGGGGAGAAGGTAATACCTTCCTTACATAAGTGGCAATCAGCCCCTACATCAGTGGGAATCAGCCCCTACATCAGTGGGACTGGCCTAAATCAAAGGAACCTCCCATGTGGGGGCCTTTGGCTTACATCATCACTTAGGTCACACACTAGACACATCATAGCACTTGATGTGCCTTTACAACACACACAAACACACATGTGACTCCCCTAGATGCATACATGCACCATAGAGCAAGCCCTTGATCATACTTATCCCAACAGAGGTAACCAAGAGTCAAAGGCATCAAACATGTCAACATCTGGCTTAGCTTTGCAGTCCACAAGAGGAGAACCTGAATGTTAAGCAAAGATTACATCTCTACTGACAATAATATTCCCAATATTTGGTTGGTACAACTGATACCCTCTGCTCTCCTGGCTGTAACCAATAAATATGCATTTGATTGCCTTGTCATCAAGCTTATGTCTCAGCTAAGATGGTACATGAACATATGCAAGAGACCCAAAAACTCTCATGTGTGAAAGTGAAGGTTTCCTGCCTTTCCATGCTTCACAAGGTGTAACAGTCTTCAATGCCTGTATAGGTAATCTATTCAGCACATAGTTGACACACATCACTGCATCAAGCCAAAATTTATTGGGCAAAGACTTGGCCTTAAGTATGCATCTGGCCATCTCCATTGTGGACCTGTTTTTCCTTTCAGAAACAGGATTCTGCTGGGGAGTGTAAGGAGTAGTGCATGAGTGAATAATGCCCCGTGAAGACAGAAATGCATCAAGCTCCTTAGACACATACTCTCCCCCCCTATCTGTGTTGAGGGTGACAAGCTTGCATCCTGATTCATTCTCAACCATATTCACCCACCTCTGAAAGCATAAGAAAACTTCAGATTTGGCTTTTAAAGGATATATCCAGCAATATCTTGTGAAATCATCAATGAGAGTCATGAAATATTTGTACCCCCCAATGGCATTTGTCCTCATTGGGCCACAGACATCACTGTGCACTAGCTGCAATTTCCTTTATGAAAGTTTTGGACAAAGGAAACTGATGCATCTTACCCAAAAGACAACCCTCACACACATGTTTTGAAACTGTGCGAGTTTGAGATACATCATTTGCCATCTGCTGTGAATGTATCTTTGCAATTGCTCTATAATTGAGATGACCCATTCTCTCATGCCAAAGATGAGTTTCAGCAAGCTGTGAATCTGAAATAGCAAATGCTTCAGTAGAAAGTGCAACTGAGTGATGATCAAGGTGATAAAGCCCCTTTTGCAAGGTGCCAGTGAGAACCATGGCATTGTCATCACGAAGATCATAAACTAGGCCTCTGTAGCCATCAAAAATCACTCTGAAACCTGAAGTAGCAATTGCTGAAATTGAGATCAAGTTGACTTCAATTCCAGGCACAAAGAGAACATTTGTCAAAGTGACAGGATGACTTGAAATAGATGTGAGCTGCACATCTCCAATTCCTTTTACAGCATATGAAGCATTATTAGCACATGTAACAGTCCCCCCTCGAGGTGCATCAGGTAAAGAATGAAACAACTGTCTGCAAGATGTGACGTGCTTGGAAGCACCACTATCAAAATACCAAGACTGAGCATCATTAGCAGTAAAGAGTGCATCAGCTTTGGAGGGGTCAAATGAGCAATGGACAGCCCATGCCCAATCATCCTGGAGAGCATGTGCATGTGAAGCATCTGCTGGCTCATGGGATTCAATAGCATGTGAGGCATTAACTGCCAATCCTGCTTTCTTTTTCTCTGAAGCAATGCGCTTCCTGCATTCTGAAATGTCATGTCCAGGCTTGCGACAATAATTGCATCTTTTCTTATTTGACTTATCTGCTCTATTTTTCGATGCATGGAAGGAATTGCAGCTGCTATGTGCAGATTTTGGCTTGCCCATAGGCTTGGAAGCCTTGCCTCTTCCTGTCTGCTGTGAAGCAAATGCACGATCAAGAATAATGGCTTGACTATTAGCTCGACTTTGCTCTTCCTGCAAACCTGCAAAAGCAAAGTAACTAGCTGATCAAAAGAATAGTGGTATGGACATGGCCACTAATCGAAGGGTTGTAGCAAGCACTTGATATGTATCTGGCAGAAGCCAATTTATCCCAAGCATCCTTTGCTGTCATGCAAGACCGGATGTGTGGAATAATGATTCTCTTGCATAATAAAGCAATACATGAATGTGCATCTGCATCTCTTGCATCCCATCTTGACTGTTCCTGAGTTGGAAGAGCAGCAGTAGGAGTGCTAGAGGATGAGGCATCAGGAGGAGTACCCCCTGCAGAGGGACTAGCAGTAGAGGCAACCACTATAGCATTGGCTGGCCTCATATCAACCCCAGAAACAATATTCCACAGATGCTTTGCAACAAGAATATGTTTCATGAGATAAGACCACATCGGATAGTTGGTGCCATCCAACTTATCATCTTCACGAAGAACGCCAAATAGATCTTGATTGTTCCCAGCCATAGCAAATGTGATACCCTGAAAAAGACCTGAAAACCCAAAAGCCTCAAGGCTATCACTACAAAGAGCTGGCTGTCCAAAAAAATGACAGCAAATATCTACAAATTTCCAACCCAAATCAAAAGGCAAATGCAGATCTGACCCAAATGTGACTGTGGCAGGCAATGTTCACTGCAAAAACAGAAAATCTGGCAAAAGCCCCAAATTTAATGAGGGCAAATAGGCCAAAAAGAGGGCAAATGCAGAAAAGCCCCAAATTTTGCTTAGATTTTAGTGACCCAATGTATGATAATCTGACTCAATGTCCTTCAGAAAAGACTCAATGTCTGAAAATCTAACTCAATGTCTTGCAAAAGTGACTCAATGTTCTCCAATCTGTCCCAATGTAATGCAATCAAAAGAGAAATTGCAGACCAAATCCCCAAAAAAATAGCCTCAAGGCTTGCAACTGCAAAATTAGGACTTGCTGTCCACAAATTGACTGCAAAAGTGCACCTGTCCCAAAGTATGAACCTCAAAATGTAGGCTTTCCAAGCTGTTGAAATGGCTTGAGAAGATTTCTAACAGTAGAAGGAAGATAAGGAGAGCAAAAGCCCTCAAAAGCCCCAAATTTTGAGAATACTCTGCAAATAAATTCACGCGTGCCAAACCTGTACTGAAATCCCGGGAATAGTACGATCTGTACGGACATATCAGGTACATGACTGTACGGTATAGTGTACAGAGCAGAATGTACTGCTGTACGGTAGTTGTACTGAGCAAGTGACTGAATCCAACGTACGGATGTACGAATGCAGATACAAGGCAAGTACGTTGTACTGAACATGTACATTGTTGGTACATTGTACGAAAACTGTACGGAGCAAGTACGGTACGTTCCCACATGCTGGTACGACGTGTCAAGTACGGAAATGTACGGAGTCGCAGTCCGTATCTGCTGTACGGCGATGCAGATACGGATCTGTACGTCTGCTCACATAAGGGCTGTACGGCGCAAGTACTGAATGCAGTACGGAATAGGTACCAAACCTTCCATACGCCTGTACGGAGATATGTATGGTGCAGGCTGAGTACGGTCGTCCGTGTGTGCAGGCTGAGTACGGTTGTCCGTACCGTATGACTGTACGGAAGGGAATGCAGGGAGTCCGGGGGCAGGAAGACGAGTCAAGCCTTGCTCTGATACCATTGTAGGATCGATAAATAGAAAGAGAGAGAGAGAGCAAGGTACAAAGAGTCGATAGAATCTGCCGTCACGTCAACTAGGATAGGTGAAAAAGGAGTACAAGGTACTTGTACCTAGACCTAGGACTAAGTGTCCTAGGTGTCACATAGGATTAAGTGTCCTATGTGGCCTAAAAGGCACTAACCCTACAAGTGCCTATATTTATGCCTACAAGGCACATACCATGGCCTATAGGGCATCACTAGAACCACCAGGAGATGGCCTACAGTAATACCTAAATGGATGAGGTCTGCTGCACCAAAACGAACTGTTTGAATGGCACGGGAACGTCTTATAGGGATGCGCCTCCTAGATCAGCTGGCTCGGACCCAGATCTGGCCGCCACATCTGACTGACCAGCCAATCAACTCCCTGTACAGACTGCCGACCCAGGCACGCCTATAAATAAGCCCTTTGCAGGTGCCTATTGTGCTGGCTGTATGCCAGCCCATCTGCCCATTACACATGTATGCTGCAACTCTGCCAGCCCTGTGTGCTGTCCAAGGTGGCCTGATTGGCTGCCCTAAAATATTGTATCGACTTCATCACCTTGGTACCAGATCCAGCACATGGTGTAAATGACATCTAGCCAGATATTGATGAAGGTCCCCACAGGTCAAGTCTGCTGCCCCTGCCCCCGATCACGAGGCTACACCTTGCAGCCATATGTACCAGTTGTAATGCTAGCCATTGTCTCCAAAACATCGTCGCATCAGTCTATCTCCTAGGCAGATGGGCAATGCCATAAGCAGTATTCAATTGAGTCTCGAACCCCTGCTGTGCAGCAACAACGTGTGCCATCTCTTCTTCTCAAGCCACATACCGATGGGGAGGCATCCATGTGCTGCCGGTTAGAACTAGGAGGTGGCTATTCACTTGTCCACAGACAACTCCACCTGCCCCTATGCTGTAGGAGAAAGGAGAGATGTGCCACCAGGTGCAGTTGAAGGACATGCCACTCCAAAACAATTGTCTTTTGCATGGCCTAGTCCCTCTTGCTATGCCTATATTCATGCCCAACCACGAAAATGATATCATATGTCAATGATACTTTGGAGGGGTCTTAAAGAGGGTAAGCCTATGTGGTACTTGCATAGCATAGTTGTTTCAGAGGACCTGTCATGTGGGCATGAGAGAAAGATGTCACATGGGCAGATCTGGGTGGAAAGGAACATCCGCTGAGGCTGCCACATGCGCAGCAGCAACAGGTTATCTTGTTGTAGACCTCCAAGCATAATGAGCACTTCTCCAAGGCTTGGCCTACAAGTACTTTTTACATTCACATGGATGGATATAGTCAACCGCACCAGCTATTGACGCCTACTCTGCAGTTTGTGAGCTGAAACTCTGAGGATTTTCAAAACATGATAGAGAAGGTTCATCTTTCCAAGGAAACAAAATTCAACTTCACATAAAGATGTGCATGATTGCAGCAAAGTTTTCAATTCTTATTTCACCTTGTTAGAAGTGTATGCTCTGTTTGCTTGCACAACTTAAATCCCAGCTAGATTGGAGCACCACCATTTTGTCAATTGGAGGATAGTGGCTTTGCTAGTGTCTTGCCAATAGGAAGATGTGAGCTCAAAAGGGACCTCAGAAGAATTTAGTTAAGAATGAGATTTCTTAGGGGTCAACTGGGAAAACTAGCAAGGAAATTTAGTCAATCAGTGGTGATGTTGTACACATTTGTAGCCCGTGATCCTCTAGGCTGATCCGATGCTGCAGTACACTGCCTCTTTGTGTCTGCTAGATTTCCTTCATGCTCCAAAGGGGGGTGTGGTGTTCCGGGTCTGCTCCATTGGATGGCCATTCCAATCCCATGGCAAGCATAAGCTTGCCTTAAAGCATTGAATGCTATAGATATGATATGGGGACCAACAGTATGCCAAAGTGGCTGCCACATGGCGCTCCCTGCAAGCTGAGCAGGATGTCCAGTTGCAAAGTTAAAAGAGCTGTGGGATTAGGCCACGAACTAAGGGCTCATTCGAAATCTTCTGCGACCGTCGGATGATGAAAATATCGAACAGCTTTGAAATACCATCTCTCCGACAGGCTGCCGTGAGGCTACCCTCATTACAAACATTTCCAGATAATCTAAGGGAGTGCAAATCCAGTACAACCCATTCCATTAATGGCCTTCCGTATGATGCAAATACAAATAATGGATGCAACAGCCAGCAGCCAGGACAAAAGAACACTCACCTCAGCTGTTAAGGTGTCCCATATATAGCAATCTGCATCTGAGTATGCCGCAAAAAGAAGACGGCCCGAGGGTGAGAATGTAATAGAAGTCACGGATGCATTTTGATTAGCAAGATTACGTTTCTCGTATAGCTGTAGTTGATGCCCAGTACGTGTATCGAAAATCCTGCAAGTGCTATCGTCAGACCCTGTCCCAAATCTTAGACCATCTGGAAAGAAGTGCACAGTATTCACATCACCCTCATGTCCATGATAAATTTGTGCTGCTCGGCCATCAGTCCGTGTGTCCCACAAGCACGCTGTACGATCACATGACCCCGAGACAAAATGACAAGAGTTTGCACTGCTGATTGACACACTGAAATCACAGCCAGACAAATTAGAGTTTAACTTTCCTTTCACACTCAAGGCTGCGATGCTTGGACTCACCTACAACAAGTGTGATCAAGACCTATTGCATATAACTTTTATCTTACTTTTGTCTCCTCAGAAGCCAATCCTTAAAATTTGATTCAAATGACAAAAGATTGCTTGCAGAAAGCAACAGCATACTTCAGATTGCTATCTTCAAACAACACGAGGATCCTTAAAAGTTGTAGTACAGCCATTTCTTGAAGATCACCTCATTACATCTGCAGAGTGGCCTGAAGGCGCATCCCCACCAAACACATTAATTCTGCGACAATTTTCGGAGTCCCACAAAGCACAGGTCTGGTCCCCAGAGCTTGTGATAATCTGGGTATCTAAATTAGGTACATACTTGCAGCAAGAAATGTAGCCTTTGTGTCCAGTTAATCTCTTCGCAGCTGGTGGATCCTGATCCTGCTGAGAGTTCAACATATAGATGGAGCAGACACTGTCTAATCCCCCACAAGCTACTGCCTGTCCGCTAGGAGAAAAAGCACATGACAATACCCAAGGACAAGCTAGCCTGATTGCATGTATTTTTTGGCTTGTCAAAGCATTCCACACAATAAGGTGGCCATCTTGTGAAGCACTTACAATTCGGTCATTTCCGCATGACCATTCCAATGAGTATATCTGAATGTACAACAAATAGAAGCATCAATACTAGACAAACCAGAAACAGCCATTCAAACATCCTTATTTGACAACTTTATGTGGTTACCCTAATATGAACAGATTATCTTTTGCAACAATTTAATAGAAGAATACCTCTGGTCATGCTCACCCAAATATAATCAGACTCATCCTAATCTATTGACACAACTTGATAAGTTGCAAGATTATTTGAAACAAAATGAATGTTCAAAGCCTTGACTCAACATTACTGAAATTGCTATTTGTGGATAAACGTCATAAAAATTTCTTGGAAAAGATCTAAAGAGTAGGCAAAATGCACATAAAAACCAGCATAAATAGGATCTCATATACCTAGATGAATCCAGGAACATTCCCAAACTCATCCTCTAAAAACACAACATAGTGCAGTTTCAATCTCATGATAGTCACTCACGAGGTTGAAAACCATAAACTCCATCATGCATAGCAAGGACTAGCTACTATGACATCCCCATTGACGTCATCAGCGCCCAACAGTGGGTGTAGACCATAGTATAAAAATATGCTCTCACACACACAAATCCACGCACCCACACATACTTGAGCATCCATTTATACAAAGTCTTCGTACTGAGTTTATGTCGGCACTCCGGAGGTGAAGGACAGACTCAGCCATGACGAAGGCTAGGACTAAAGGAGAAGGCTAATCAAAAGGTAGTCCAAAATCTCTTCATTCAAGCTACTACTTGTGAAGTCTAAACCTTTTCATTTTAGTCTCTCCCCAACGAGCATCTAAATCTAGATCTAGCTGATAGGACAATGCACCATTTAAGATAGAAAGAATTATCACAATACCAGCAAGCCGCAACTTGGACGAAAACTTCACAAGGTAAAATTTGCATGCCCGCTAATACGGCAGAAGCATATACCTAGATGAATCCAAGAACATTCCCAAACTCATCCTCTAAAAACACAACATAGTGCAGTTTCAATCTCATGATAGTCACTCACAAGGTTGAAAACCATAAACTCCATCATGCATAGCAAGGACTAGCTACTAGGACATCCCCACTAACAGTGGGTGTAGACCATAGTATAAAAATATGCTCTCACACATACAAATCCACACACCCACACATACTTGAGCATCCATTTATACAAAGTCTTTGTACTGAGTTTTTGTTGGCACTCCGGAGGTGAAGGGCAGACTCAGCCATGACGAAGGCTAGCACTAGAGGAGAAGGCTAATCAAAAGGTAGTCCAAAGTCTCTTCATTCAAGCTACAACTTCTTGTGAAGTCTAAACATTTTCATTTTAGTCTCTCCCCAACGAGCATCTAAATCTAAATCTAACTGATAGGATAACGTACCATTTAAGATAGAAAGAATTATCACAATACCAGCAGGCCACAACTTGGACGAAAACTTCACAATGTGAAATTTGCATGTCCACTAATACGGCAGAAGCATATACCTAGATGAATCCAGGAACATTCCCAAACTCCTCCTCTAAAAACACAACATAGTGCAGTTTCATTCTCCTAATAGTCACTCACAAGGTTGAAAACCATAAACTCCATCATGCATAGCAAGGACTAGCTACTATGAAATCCCCACTGACGTCATCAGCGCCCAACAATGGATGTAGAGCATAGTATAAAAATATGCTCACACATACAAATCCACACACCCACACATACTTGAGCATCCATTTACACAAAGTCTTCGTACTAAGTTTCTGTCGGCACTCCAGAGGTGAAGGGCACACTCATGAATGAAAAAGGATGACAGAATCAAATGTTGATTGCAATATATTGATAAGTAGTCTACTGACAAATCTAACCTTTGTGCTCCAAAAAATGCTTTCATGAATGTTATGAACTGTGTGTGATATTACATCCCTGGCACCTGCCCATATTTACATCCTTGCCAACTTACACGGTTTTGCCACCCTGACACTCTTCCTGTCCCCCATCCCTTCTTGTACTTTCCCATCACCTCTGGCCCCACCGAGACTTGCATGATGACACTCTCTAGTCACCCCTGTCCATTGTTTACATGACTAAAAAGTAGCTTTCAAATGGGATGCGTTCCCCACGTTTGATATGTTGCACTAAGGCATCCTCAAGAACAACGCAAACAATGGTGACATTAGTCAGGAGGAGGGCAACGTGGCCAATGTTGGCTTTTGTCAAGAGCCAATAGTTTAAAAATATTGTTCTAGTCACGGAGGAAGACAATGAATGTTTGCTTTTGAAGCTAAGAGATAGTGAGCTCTTCTCTCACACCTCGCATTAGATTGTAGTCATTATCTTGGTCATGCATTAAGGATGTCGCTCCTAGCTTATGAATGAAATGAATTGAACTCAACATTTCTATCTTTCTCCACTAGGTACATCCTCTATTGTGGTTGCTCCAGTTCCATCCTCCTCTAGCTAACAATTCTTCGTCGTTGCAACAAGGAGTGTAATCTATTGCATCTGTATCAACATCAGCTGCACACATACAATGTCAGGTTGTGTTTACATTTTGTGGCTCCAGGTAAGTCGCAATTTGGCATGTGTACATCTATAGGCAAGAAGGAATGGTTTGCATCATCCTAGAGCAAGCAAACTTCACATCTGTGAAAATTTAGCAATAATCAGGTACTTCTTGGGAGCAATCTCACGCATATTTCCTCATTTATGTAATCTAGAATAGGAAAAAATTGGTACAACAGGTATCTAGACTATGTAATCAGCATGTGGTTTATGCTGAGCAGAGTTTGCTGAAAATCACAAAGAAAATGCACTAAATTTTCAAATATGTGCAAATTACAAGCCATAATAACCTTGGAATGGTGGTACAGTTCAAAAATTGCAGTTTGTGCACTGTAAAGTTATGTCTGAAGGACAGCTGCCCTTGCCAAAAGGAGGGCGACTTAAGTTTCGATAGGTGTACAGAATCTATAAGCCTTTCATATCCTCATCATGGCGTTCGATATCCAATTCCAGACTTTGGGGAAGCAGGCAAGCCTGATGGTACAAATTATCCTCACTGGAAAATGAAGGTCTAGAGCCACCTACTAGTTAGGTTAAGTTGGGATATCACAACTGAAGTTGAGGTAATACCAAAGGTCACAACCAATCTGGCCACAAGCAGATGCAGTAGCAATGAAGGATTGGACAACGTGTGACGCGGAGACCCTGGCTATCATCATTGGCACCACTGAGGGTGAATAATGATGTGAGGATTGTCGACCTTGAGATGCAGTTGTACAACATACACATGGATGAGGGGGACTCGGTTCAAGAGCATATGACCAAGATGAGGGTGGTGAGGGATCAACTCTCAACAGTTGGTCAGATCAGGGCAATGTCAAAGACAACATCCAAGGCAAAGGAAAGGAAAGCCTAGTGAACAGCAAGCCTAAGACAAATGAAAGTCTGCAGATGATGGGGACACTTCTAATGGTAAATAGAAAGAAAAAGAGAAAGAGCCAAATGATTGCTTCTACTGCGACCAGCCAAGGCACTTTGTGAAGGACTGCAGAAAGAAGCCCTTAAGGGTCTAGTCAGGAATCAGAGAGACAAAAACGACAGCAAATGTGGTAACCACTAAACAGCTTTTCTTGGTACACATTCCGAGTGTTGCTAAGGTAAAGTATGCATACCTTGGTGTACCAATACGCATGTCTGATTTTGAGAGGTGGTCTAGAGAGGAGTCAACAAACTTTGTGAGTTGGTAAGGACAGCAAGGAGTGCTCAGATTGTTTGAGTGCAAAGCTGGTATCATTGACATGAGGGAAGGCTCTTTGGACGAACCTTAGGATTTAGGATCAAATGGAAGCTGGGATTACACAGGGAAGCTGTGTGCGCCTCCATGAGGTACATGGCTTGTTTTTAAAGCAAGCAAACAAACAAGTGGATCTATTGTATGTGCATTATTGTATGTTCATTCATACCTTAAGAGCATGCTTTGGGCAGATTCTGTTCTTTATGTTTCTCAGGCTATGAGAGACTGGAAGGTGTATGTATTCCTAGAAGGCAGAAGGGCTTCTTCAAATCTCCAATGCAGGTTGCAACATGCTGGAAGGCAGACATGATGAATCTGCTGAAGCCTTGGTGGCGGAGACAGAGACATCTCAAGAAGAAGAGTGTGCTGAATCCAAACGAGTACTTGCTTGAGAGCTCATCTGGACCTCATGATCTAGGTTATTTGGATATATACTTGGGTTGGGAGATCTATGTGGATCAGCCACTAGGGTCACTAGGGTCTCATTGCTGAGTGCTGAGGTCGGTACTGGCTCCGGGGTCCGGACTTTGCCAAAGTGGAGACGGGTTGGAACAGACCTCAAGAGCATAGTGCTTGGAAGACTCCAAGATGTCCACTGATTGCATGGACTTGTGGTACGGCCAAGGATATACCTGTGTACCAAGGTGGTTTGCTTGCACGGGACCGGACCTAATGGAGCAGGAGTTGCTGGTGGAAAGACTAGTGAACGTGAACGAGGACACCTCTGAAGGGTTCCAAAGGGCTTCTCCATTGGAGCCAATGCAGCATCTACATCAAAGAGTTGGGATTGGACACATTGTGCCATTGAGAAAGTCCCCACCTAAAAGCCCCCAAATGAGGAGAGCACACAGGGTTGACACCTCAGCATGGATATGGGTAGAAATTACACCTATAGGGGGATGGACTGAGGCTGCCATGTGGACACCAAGATGGCTGCCACATGGACAATAGACAGGGATCCTAGTGAGGGTGTGCTTGCAGCATCCTATCTAACCTATCCTTCCAAGTTCAGCCCTCACAAGCTAGTGCTTGACTGCTCTAATACTAATGTTACACTACTTGTAGAAACTTAGAATGCACACAACGTTATAGGAGTCTATACCAGTATTGCACCTCCATAGGAACTAAATATTTTTTTTTCCCGAAAAAACAGTGCTGATTATATTACTTCGAAAACAAGATACATGAGGTCAGCTTTGCAACTGACGGGGCTGCGTTCACAAATCGGACACAGCCCAAAAAGGAAACAAAAAAGTAAAGCTCTCTCTCACGGAGGGATCAGGCGAGTGAATGAACAGCCAGAGAGGTGGTGAATAGCGCCACTGAAGGCCCTGCGAAGTATGCTCGAAGAAGAGGCCCTATGTGTCCCAATCACGGAGGAAACGTCTCCGCTTCTCCCGGCCAGCCCGGGAGTCTCCCTGTATCTGGTCCCACTAGCCTCTGAGGGTGTGTATAATCTCACTCCTAGATGTCGGTCATGACCTGGGCAGTCGAAAGGGAGGTGCCACCGAGGATCTGCGCGCAGCGCGAGGTCCAAATGTGCCATCCTGCGATGCTGCTAATAATCTCCCAGACTGGCTGCCTCTCCTGAGATCCTGTGTCAGCCTCTGCCAGGTGCGGCGGAATGCTCTCGAGCGGCCCCCAAGTCCCCTGTGTAATAAGGAACGTGGGGTCCTGCGGACAGAACAACTGATGAAAGCCAGGTGCGGTGCTGCACCAGCAGAACGCGCCCCAAGTGATCAAACCTAACTCCGGTGCTGTGCGAGTAAGGATCCCGAAGGTCCACCTCCACACTTCCTGGGCGCGAGTGCAGCTCCACAAGCAGTGTTTTGGTGACTCCTAGTCTCATGACAGATCTGACAACGTCCATCCTAACCAACCTGCCGCAACCAGCTCCCCACTGGAAGACCTTTGTGGGCGAGAAGCCAAAGAAAGTAGGAGATCTTCCGCGGCCGCCAGCTCTCCCACAAGGCCTTCCAGAAGGCCTGCAAAAATAGCCTGGAGATACCCTGAGCATACCAACTGGGCCGCTGGGTGGGCGGGCGGCTCTGCATCATCCCGAGAACTCTCCTGCCCAATGTCGTGCTGTAGGCGAAGAAAGAGGTCGGCCCCTGACCTGTCACAATCTCTGGCCATCTCCACTCTCCTGGGTCCCAATCAAGCTCTGACAAGGCCCGCCCCTCCCAGAGCCAGAGTCGCCATAACTACAGCTGATCCTGCTCTATACTAGGATCGGTCCGCCAAACCTTCCCCACAAGGCCTACGACCCGAACCCTCTGCCATGGGAGTAGGGGGTCGATGAGCACATCCTCTCTCCTGAGTCGGCCGTCCCCCATAACCGCGAAGAAGGAAACAGAGGTGTCGTCCATCCGACCTGCAACCACCAGTGGGATGCCACGGGGGGTGAACTGTCCCAACCAACGGTCATCACCAGGCATGAGGATCTAAATCTCGGGTGGAACCAACCAACCGGCTGGAATCGCTCCGTCTATCTCCGTGCGTCTCGCCTGAGCTCCACGGGCACCTCCAGCTGCGGCTGCTAGAGCAGCGGTCTCCAAGTGTCTGTACGCCTCCAAACTCGAAGGGATCGGGCTGGCCCTCGCATCCAACCGTCCCACCTGATGTGTGATCTCTCCCCCAGCTGAAGGCCCCCGACATCTCTGACCTGATCGTTCCAGATGAGCGGCTGGCGATCGATCTCCTCCTGACAGCTAGGAGGGGACTGTATGAGACTGAGGCGGAGCCGCCTCCAAACCATGAGAACGCTACGAATGAGTGGGGAGCGGGGCTGAGTGAGCGGGGCTGAAGTGAAGATCCACCTAAGGGACGGTAGCCACTCTCCACCTCGGCGTGGGACACAAGAACCGACCATAGGAACTAAATATGCACATAGCACAATAGAAGTTTTTTTCTACCCAACCATGGCAGATCATCCCCAAGCACACTACTAGATGACTCTAGGTGCACCCATGCGAACCCCTATGCCCAATGGTCACTTGCTATTTTGGGTATTTGTCCACTTAGGACACTAACATTGCTTAGGATCTAGGACCTATACTAGCTGTCCTAGTTGCCCTAACTAACATTTAGGCCGCTCAAGCCCATTGTTAGGCTACTCAAACTTAACGACCAATGACCAATGTCTTACTCCTATCTTCCTAGCTTAACGTGTCCCTCCCTAGAAGTCACACTACATTGTATTATCATTAATCTAAGAGGCAATGTCTCATCTCGCCAAGGCATGCCCTCTTTTCAAAGGTAGCACCTCCCCACAAAACATGGAGAGCACAACTTATGAAACAACGTTGGCTTGTTCGCACGCACTAAGGACTCTCAAAATGATACAGACCTACCAATTGCTCCACCAAACAACGAACTCCTTAAAAGGGGAAAGAAAAAGTAAAAGTATTGGCAAGCTCAAAGGAGACACGGCAAAAGAGACCACGAACAAGACTTGCCAGTGGCACCTGGCATTGAGGTAAGAGCTTTCAAGTCAAAGGACGCCTAGGCCATGGACCCAAATCTGCCTATGGAGCTTGACCCTTTACCAGCCCATTTTACTAGCTCAAGCCATTGAAGGGACCTTTAAACCGACCCCTACTCATTCAAATCCTACTTCCCGCTAGAGCCAAATCATACCTTCTTAAATTGTCCCAGAGTTAATCTCATGCAACCAATCCCAGAACCCCCCTTGCTAGACACAATGCAGCCCAATCCGAAGAGCTCCATCAATCATAAAGTTCCCCCCCCCCAACCCTTGATGCTCAACCTGGTCCGTTCCTCTCCCAATTCACTTAGTCATCCTCTATGTCTAATCCATCTCTGTTAACTCCTAGTCCCAACCCACAACCCCTCTCTTGCAAAGCCCGCTCGAGGAGTAACCTCAAGTCCCTACCTACACCCTCATTAATAGGGATTGTCAGTCACGCAAACCATCCAACCTCAGCATTCATGTTCTCCACATATAGAGCTGAGATGTGGGCCCCATCCTTGTTCGACCAAAACGACCAGATACTAGAACACCTAAGACAACAATTGGGACCCTCAAGCTGCACCCTTTGGGTTATGGACTCACACTACACTAATGTTCATAGAGGAGATGCTCAAAAATTAGTATTTGATGCTGGACCCACAAACTACGCCACTTGGATTGACCAAATTTCCGCCCTTGGCTCAAGTGGCCATGAGATTCAAGGTGGCTCCCTACTACCCAATACCAATGGCTCACACTTTTCTCATAGGCTTGGAGCCAATTATGCACTTTGTGCACCATAACTACAGATGCCAACTTTTTGCTCCCCGAGCCCTACTTCAAGCCCAAAAACTTCCTCACATGCCTTGGGATCTTGGATAATCTTGGTCAAGGCTCTTTAGGCCCCCCCATGAGTTCGGCCACAGTGAGTTAGTACTTGCTTGATTTTGAAGCCGTGCCCGACAATAGCCACAAAGATTGTTAGTAGGAGTTACAATGTGTCCTCATATGCAGCCAATTGAACACCTTGATGCTTAGGAAGCATATGTTTCTAAGGTAGACATCCCCAAAAAAAAATCAACTTCCTCAAAGACGAGGACCCCCCATCTACTCTCCAACCTTGGGCCACAACAGAAGACTGTGTGTTTCTCTCAACTCTACACTAGCTTTAGAGATCTTTGCCTAGGAAGAGTTGATAATTGACTTGCAATATTTTATTTTTCATAGTTGTAAAATATCACCTTTGGCTTCTTGGGTTTGGCTTGCCCTTGTTATACCCGTTACCCTTTTTGTTGAACATGCCTATGATAATGTCTAGGATGTTGTTTGTGACATTTTCAACTTTCATACTTGACTTTTGCCTTTGACATCAAGGCCCTTGGAACATTGCTTTCATCAAATCCATTCCTTATGGCTTCTTCTTGAACTAGAATTGTCGTTAGTGCATCAAATTCGATCTAGATCTCTCTAGCAACTACTACAACATTTGCGTTCTCATATGATGCAATAAGGTTCTCAGTTTTTGCTCCACAAGTTCTCTATCATCAACCTTTGAGCTGATCTCTACGCTCTCTTACACACACACACACACATATATAGACCTTTGTAAGACTAAAATATATCCAATCATACAAATTCACAATTTCAAATGGCAGTCTTGCCAATATTGCCCTCTATTAAGCTCCCTTGAGCTTTGTAACAGGAAGATTGCCTAAATCACTCTTTGAAAAAAGACAAGTTGTGTCGTGTGCGCCGATGGTACCCTTGCATGGAATAAGCATAACAAATTTGCTAAACCTGTCCACAATGGTCAAGCAAATGGGCGTTCTAATATAAATGGCTGGTGGAAGGTCAGTAACAAAATCCATGCTGATCTGCTTAAAAGGCCGACTCAGAATCTCAAGGGGCTAGAGGAGGATCCTATGGGATACCTTCACTTGCTGGCACACCTGGCAATGAAATACATACTGATGAACATCAATTCATAAATGTGGCCAGAAAAATTTCTGCTCGAAATTCTCGAGAGTGCCTGCAATCCCTTTGTGTCCACCGGCTATGGGATCGTGCATATCATAGAGGACGGTAGCACGCTATGGATGGCAACACACAAAGGCATCCTTTGAAGAACAACCACCCATCATGTATAACATAGTCGCTAGGTTGGTCACATCTACACTTTTCGCCATTACATTTTTTGATCATTTTTGGATATCCTATTTTCATTTATTATGATCACATGCTTCCTGACCACAGTGTTTCTTTGTGTGAGTTCTTGTGACACGACATCACATCCTGACCGGTTATCATCTACAAATCCTGTGCAAACATTTATTCAGAGTTCAGAGCTCTTAACATGGCTGATTACCATGTACATTATCAAAAATAAAGCTTCTGTCACCTTGAACATGACCACATTATTTACAATGCTAGCATATGACACATTGTCATGTGCACGGATTGGTATTTGACGTGTACTAGGTACACAGAACTAGCTCAGGTTAGCCTGGGGAGGCTTAGAGCTAGGCAGGCTTGATTCTCGGGTTGAGTGGCAAGGGAACGAACTATTTATAGGTCTTCGCTATTTTTGGCGCAGGGGCCCGAGTCTATAAAAGATGCCCAGGGGGTTCAGTTCTCAGTGTGCAGTTGGGAGCAAGTCTCG
Source organism: Dipteris shenzhenensis (assembly GCF_047967505.1). Classification (NCBI taxonomy): domain Eukaryota; kingdom Viridiplantae; phylum Streptophyta; class Polypodiopsida; order Gleicheniales; family Dipteridaceae; genus Dipteris; species Dipteris shenzhenensis. The sequence goes on along the minus strand of NC_141609.1, from coordinate 10,105,473 downwards.
TTCCCAGGTGCAAGGTCTGATCCTGGATTGTGTCGCGGACGCGCACCTGCATCTTAGCGTAGCCCAAGGCCCAGTGGCAGATCCAGGGCTTCACAGCGCCACCTGGTGGTATGGGACACCAGGCTGGTTGGGATCTGATTGGGAGTTCGTGCCAGTAGCTCAGCTCGTGGCTCGGAGGGGACATCTTCTGATTCGGGATCACATCCCGTAGATGTCACGGTTGGGTGGTGAGCAGCCTGCTCAGTTCTGATGTTGTGTGTGGTTGTTTTGCAGATCAGGGGTTTCAGGAGTGCTGGGACGTGTCAGTTGGTATCAGAGCCAACTCTTGAGGTAGGAACTTCTGATGCGAGAATTTTGACGGATTTCTCTTCCAGGTATGCCCTAAATTTCGAAATTCCTTGCTGCGTTTTTGCTGGCTACCTGGGATAGAAGGGGTGAAGAGATATCTGGAAAAGAAAGAAGAATAGGAGTGAGAGAGAATCGAAATTTCTGAAGGCTTCGGAGAGAAGTTTAGAGGGAAGAGAATTAGAGCAGAAAAGTAGGAGAGATGTGCAGGAAAAAGACAGCAAGGGAGGCGGGGATGCAGTGCTTAGGAAGGGGCGGAGTAGACGAGGCAGTAGAGGCTAGACAGCCTGTGTAATAGGCTGTCCACAGCCAGCGCAATAGGCTGTCCACAGCCTGCACAACAGGCTGCGAACAGCCTGCGCCTAGGGCTGCGTGCAGCCTGCGCAGGAGGGGGGTGCTTTTTTCAAAAAAGCACCCCTCCAAAGCTGGAGGGGCTAGGCCTTTTTTGGAAGCTCAGCTTCCAAATAAGGCAGCCCTGCACCCTATATAGGTGGGGGCAGGGTGCTAGCCTACCCACAAGCAGCCTAGATCTTCGAGCTTCTACCTCGATTTCTGTGCCAGCCAGCCAGCCTCGTCCATACATCGCCTGCGTCAGCATCGCCCTGCCTCGAGCAGTCTCCCGCATCTGCCCTTGCTTGCGTCAGCCCTGCGCAGCCTACGAAGGCCCTGCAACAGCCGTACAGCCTGTACGGACTGTTTCGCCAGCCCCTGTACCTGCTGCTGCACCGAATAGTGACTGCGCCAGTACCTGCAGCAACCGTACGGCCTGCGTCAGCAGCCGTACAGGCCACGTCAGCAGCCGTACAGGCCACGTCAGCAGCCGTACGGCCTGCGTCAGCAGACCGTACAGCTACTACTGCAGCACGCGCTTCCGGCTTGTGGGTTCGGGGAGGCTCCGGGACTCGTGGTCTTCCGATTCGCCGGATTTCAGCATCTCCTTCCGTCAGCTTCATTCGGGACGGTTTTCTTCTGCTCCATCCTCCTCTGTGCTTCGTTTCAGTCAGTTATTTCTCTCCGTTTGTAATCAAATCAGATTTCAGCCATGTCTGATGCTCAAAATCCCGAGTTCACCATGGGAGAGCAGGACTTAGATTACACTCCAGTGGGAGAGGATGATCAAGGTCTCTATGATGACCTGATAACTAAGAAAGCCTTCAGTGAATTTACGACTGCTCTTGATGGCAAATTCGAGCAGGTCAATGCTAATCAATCGGGGTTGACACAGCAACTCCAGGGGATACAAGCAACTCTCACTCTTCTGGCTAGCACTGTACAGGCACTCACGCATGTGGATGCCATGGCTTCAATGCTAGGCCCGAATATAACTCCGGATCCTTTTCCAGGTGACCAAAAATCAAGAACAAAGGAGGTAGTTGACACTTGGTTGCACAAGTGGCAAGTACACTTCCAATTCCACCCCTATCCAGATGAGAAAAAGATTCAGCTTGCAGCAGGGTTTATGTCAGGTAAAGCCTTGCTTTGGTGGAAAGAACTCCAGCCTAAGCCTGATACTTGGACAGATTTTGAGGGCATCTTCAGGAAGGAGTTCCTGAAGAAGGAAGATGACTACGATATCGTCGGCAAGCTCAAGGCCCTCGATATGTCAAAATTAAATTTAACTTTTGAAGTTTATCTTCAAAGATTTAGGGATCTGCAAACCAGGGCCACTAAAATGGATCCAGTAACCTTATTAGGTTTCTTCGTGGATGGTTTGCCAGACTCCTATAAGTTGCAGATCAAGAACAAGTGCACAACATTGCAGGAGGCCATGACATATGCGCGCATATATGATGATACCATGGCCGGTACTAAGGCAACCACAGTTATCGAGACGAGCGGAAAGAACAAACGCAAGTTCTTTCAACATGCGACTGGTACTGGGGAGACGAAGTCTACGGACAACGCCTCCAGGAAAAGCTTAACTCCTGCGAAGAATGGTAAGGCCCGTTTCCTCCGCACTCTCAGGCTCAAGAAAGAAGGCCGATGTTTTTATTGCGAGGAGCGGGGCCACACAAAGAATGAGTGTCCTAAGCGGAAGAACCAAAAATTGGTGCTAGGACCGAAGCTCCAGGCGGGTCCACGTACCGCAGCCAAGGGAGCCAACCAAGTTACGATGACAGGTATTTCAGTAAATGTCATTACCTGCCCCCTTTCTTGTAATTGTACTTTCAATACTTCGTTGTTTGGTTCCCATGATCTTTTCCGAGTTTATGGAGAAGTTAGGGACCAACAGGTTCACATTCTCTTTGATCCGGGCAGCTCTCACAATTTTGTTAATTACAAATTTGTGCAGAAGATGGGGCTGTCCACAGTACCTAGCGACCACACCTACGAGGTGCAGCTTCCAGTTGGGAAGCAGTTTTGGGATCGCAAGGTTGAAGCGCTTCCTATCCGGATTCAGGCCTACACGGGAGCTCTCACATGTTATGTTATGCATTTAGAGCATGTAGACTTGTTGATCGGGATAGAGTGGTTTAAAACCCACAATATTCAGATCGGATGGTCATCGCATAGACTTAGTCCCAGGGGCTCAACCTATCAGTGTACCACCTTATAGGATGAGCCAGGTAGAGGAGGATGAGTTAGCTATCCAGCTTCAGGATTACCTGAATATGGGCTATATCCGCCCAAGTAAATCACCTTGGGGTGCACCTGTCCTCTTAAGAAAGAAGAAAGATTCTTCCTGGAGAATGTGTATAGATTATAAACAATTAAATAAAGTTACAATTAAGAACCGCTATCCTTTACCTCGTTCTGATGATTTGATAGACCGTTTGGCCGGAGCGAAGTATTTCACTAAGATTGATTTGCGCACGGGTTATCATCAAATCCGTATCTATGCTAAACACATAAATAGGACCGCATTCCGGACTAGGTATGGTCATTACGAGTTCCTCGTATTACCTTTTGGTTTGACCAATGCTCCTGCTACTTTTCAGCAGATGATGAACGATTTGTTCAGAGATTATCTGGGCAAATTTGTTGTCGTGTTCTTAGATGATATCTTGGTATATAGTAAAACGCTTGAGGATCATATAGGACACCTCCGGGTTGTCTTACTTGTTCTAAGACAGCATAAGCTTTATGCCAAGATGAGTAAATGTGACTTCTTTATGAAGGAGATCATTTACTTAGGACACAAGATTTCTTCTGAAGGTATTAGCATTGATCTGGATCGTATCCAGAAGGTTTTAGAATGGCCTATCCCTCAGACTGTGAAACAACTTCGTTCTTTCCTAGGATTTACGGTATTTCTTCGGAAGTCAGTGCGTGATTATTCACATATCACGGCACCCTTGACCAACATATTGAAAGGTCGTGGACGCAGGTCTACTCAGCCGATCCCCTGGAATGATGCAATGAACAAGGCTTTTGAAACCTTGCAGTTTTCTATCAAGGAAGCACCCGTTCTTGCATTACCCAATCCTACCCGGCCTTATGTTTTAGAGGCCGATGCGAGTGATTATGCGATTGGGGCAGCTTTATTCCAAGAGGGCAGACCTGTAGCTTTTGAGAGTAAGAAGCTAGACGACACCCAGTATCGTTGGCCCACACTTGAGAAGGAACTTTATGCAGTAGTGTATGCTCTCAAAGTTTGGAGACACTACTTGTATGGTTCAAAGTTCCTTGTATTGACTGATCATCAGTCAATTAAGTATGTGTGTGATGGATCAGAATTGAGAGGAAGGAAAGCTAGATGGGCAGAGCTAATGCAGGATTTTGATTTCGAAATACGTTATCGTAAGGGTTCGTTGAATAGTGTGGCGGATGCCTTAAGTCGAGTTAAGTTTGTAAATGCTTTGTCATTTACGGAAATATCCTCAAACCTATTTCAATCCTTGAGAGGGCTATACGCAACTGATAGTCATTTCAGTTCTTATTGGCAGAGAGTCCAGGATGGGAGCTCCATGGTTGACCAGGACTCAGGGATTGTGCCACCTAGGATACAGGCGGCGGGAGGTCAGTGGATAATTAGGAACGGCTTGCTGTTCCGAAATGAAAAGATTTGTGTACCTGATGTTCTGGACCTTAAATCCAAGATTCTCTGGGAATGTCATGATGCTCCTAGTGCGGGACATCCAGGTATACATAGGACTCTGTCTCTTGTGAAGCATACCTTTTATTGGCCTAAGATGCGTGCATTTATCGAGAACTATGTAGTAGGTTGCCGGGTTTGTCAGGTTACTAAGGCTGAACGCCTTAGAAGCGCGGGCTTATTACAGCCTTTACAGATTCCAGGTAATAAATGGGAAAGTATTTCCATGGATTTTATTACTGGTTTACCTCGAACGCGCAAGGGTCATGACTCTATCTGGGTCATAGTCGACCATTTGACAAAAATGGCTAGATTCTTACCTACAAGAACAACTATTTCAGCTGTTCAGTTGGCTCACGAGTTTGTGGACCACTTGTTCAAGCTGTATGGTTTGCCATCTGACATAGTCACTGACAGTGACTCAAAGTTTACAAGTAACTTCTAGACACTTGTATTTGAGAAGTTGGAAACTACTCTAAGTATGAGTTCCTCGGATCATGCACAATCCGATGGCAGTACAGAAAAGGTCAACCAGTTGGTTGAAGACATGCTTCGGGCATATGTATCTAAGAGACAGTCTTCATGGGAAGATTATTTACCCATGATTGAATTTGCTTACAACAGTGCAAAGCATTCTAGTACAGGTTATAGTCCTTTTATGCTTATGTACGGGTTTCAACCTAAGTCACCAGTTATGGTAGGATTAAAAGGGATTCAAAATGATGCTGCTAAGAACTTCTTGCAAGACATGCAGGAAATGTTGCAGTTTGCCAAGGAGTCTATTAGAAGTGCCCAAGATCGGGACAGATTTTATGCTAATAGACATCGTTCACCTAGAGAGTTCTCTGAAGGAACGATGGTATATTTGAGAATTCCTAAGGAATCCAAGAGCCTAAGTATTGGTTTGGTTCCGAAATTATCCCCCAGATACTGTGGCCCATTCAAGGTCATTAAAAGAATTGGACCAGTTGCATATCGACTAGAATTGCCTCCTGATTTTAAAGTACATCCAGTCTTTCATGTCAGTAGACTGAAAGAAGTATTGGGTGCAGATGATCAACTTATTTCTCCTCATGAGATTATAGAAGTTACAGATTTGACTTTTATTCCTCACGAACCTGAATCTATTCTTGAATTTCGTGAAAGACAGATTCGAAATCGTACTATCACGGAATACAAGATTAAGTGGAAGGATCGTGTTGAGGAGGATGCAACATGGGAGACATTACAAAACCTCCAAAGAACATTTCCAGATTTCTTAGCGAACTCAGGAGTGAGTTCTTAGAGGAGGGGGAGTATGTCATGTGCACGGATTGGTATCTGACGTGTACTAGGTACACAGAACTAGCTCAGGTTAGCCTGGGGAGGCTTAGAGCTAGGCAGGCTTGATTCTCGGGTTGAGTGGCAAGGGTACGAACTATTTATAGGTCTTCGCTATTTTTGGCGCAGGGGCCCGAGTCTATAAAAGAGGCCCAGGGGGTTCAGTTCTCAGTGTGCAGTTGGGAGCAAGTCTCGTTCCCAGGTGCAAGGTCTGATCCTGGATTGTGTCGCGGACGCGCGCCTGCATCTTAGCGTAGCCCAAGGCCCAGTGGCAGATCCAGGGCTTCACAGCGCCACCTGGTGGTATTGGACACCAGGCTGGTTGGGATCTGATTGGGAGTTCGTGCCAGTAGCTCAGCTCGTGGCTCGGAGGGGACATCTTCTGATTCGGGATCACATCCCGTAGATGTCACGGTTGGGTGGTGAGCAGCCTGCTCAGTTCTGATGTTGTGTGTGGTTGTTTTGCAGATCAGGGGTTTCAGGAGTGCTGGGACATGTCACACATTCAGTGTGTCCGTTATACCTTCAGCGTATCTAAGTCACCTCCAGTGTGACTCTATCACCTTCAGAGTGATCTACCACCTTCAGAGTGATCTATCACCTTCAGTGTGATTTGCATCTTCAGTATGATTGTACCATCTTCAGTATGGTTTACTTTTGCCATCTTCAGTACAGACTTGTTTACACCATCTTCAATACGGTGATGGATCCATATTAGTCACATCTAGTGACAAGATGATGGAAGCTAGTGCATGAGGTGAACTTCACATCAGTGAAGTTACATGTCGTTTGACTATTTCCTACCAGATCACCCTCCAGCTGATATTAACATATTAACATGACATACGAGATTGATGATGCTTCGCACATCCTGTTGGAAAGGTCACCTCCCCATCTGTAAGCCCCCATATGAGGAGAGCGTGGGGGAGGGAGACCTAGGGCAGGATGTGCCCAAGAGAAAAGAAAGAGAGGGGGCTGCCACATGGGCAGCACCTCACATCAAAGAGACCAGCATGGCTGCAACGGACGGAACCTGTGGAAGGAGTAGAAGGCGGGGACAGCAAGTCCTGGATCTAACCTGGCAGGAGGTCAGTCAGGGGCAGCAGACATGGCGCGGGATTGCACAAACAAAGGCGCCTATGTGGAGGGCATCTGTGTGCAGATGGACAGCCTGCAACAGAGCCTACAGGTGGCACAACCATGGAAGGGAGCAGCAGCACCTGGGTCGGCCATTGGCTGAGGCTGGTGGGTCTGGTTGGAGCCAGCAAATCAGGCCTGGAGATGGGCTGGCCAGGGGGGCTGAATCCCTGGAACAAAGGCTGCAAAAGGGCCTAGAAAAGACCCTTACATAGGGCCCTGGTTGGGCTGGTAGGGGCAGCCAACCAGGTCGGTTTTTAGGGCAGACAAAAGTCGGTCAGGAAGGGGTCTGCCAGTCGGTTTTTGCAGCAGGCCTCGGGGCCTATAAAAAGAGAGGCCCTGGGCCTCATAATTCATTCAACAGCTCAGCAGAGGAGCAGCAGGAGCAGATACACTCACACCCTCAGGCCTACATCCAGGAGGCAGAGGAGACTAGGAGTTGCTGCAGACAGAGTTCATCTAGGGCTGGACCTTGGCTGTCTTCTAGGGCAGCAAGGTGTTTGAATCTTTGGACGGAAAGTCTACTTGCGCTCGAGGTGGAGCACGCAGGCTCGAGTCTAGAGATAACCAGCAGATAGGAGGACCTTGTGGTTAGATCAGAGGACCACACCATTGGTGGGACTTTGGATCTATCCCTTTTGTATTGTGTCCATAGCTTTGGATGGAAATATATTATTTTGGTGGTTTCTCTATCTGGTTGGTTCATTGTCTATTGATAAGTCTGCACACCTATGCTATGCACGTAAGTTTAAGAAGTTTGTGATTCCACATCCCACACCACACTGTGTTAGCTCCTAGGCAATTCTATCAGTCTTCCGCTGTGCGTACACTCTGTTGGGTCATTTCTAACACATCCACAAGGGTTTTCTAACATCCGACGGGTCTTCAGTACCCATGGTTTATTCCTGACACCTTCAGATTGGCTTTGGGGGTGAGCCTTGGTGTGTTGGGCAATGATGCTTAGCTTAATGAGGGCAGATCAAGATCACGTAGTGTTTAGCCGTGAGGTGGATATGATCGTCAGAACCTTTAATATTTGACTGTTAGGTTTAGCACCTTGATCACTCACGTGCACATTAGATAGGGCACATCAAGGTCTAAAGGATGGATTCCGTTTGGATAAATTATGAGTTGTTTAGGTCAAGTTATGAGCCTAGCAAACCTGTTCATGGCCTATTAATTTAATTAATTGTGTGCATGGGTAGAGGGGTCATGAGGCAAAAAAATTTAAGAGACCTAATTAAAATATTAAAATAATTCTAACCTAGAATAACCAATCAAATACTACAATTAGAAAATAACATATAAGAAACCATTTTTTAGCTTTTTCAGCTTGCTTTTTGTGCTTTCTCAGCTTTCTATGTTCTGAACAGTCACAATTGCTCTCTGTTCAGTGTTGCAGCCTCTCCTTGCTGCTCTCTTTGCAAATTCGCCCTCTTCCTAGCCATTCTCCTGTTGTCCAACTCGATGAATTGCTGGGATCTATGCTTCAGGCTACGTTTCTTCTTTTCCAACGCCCAATACGAGTCCGCGGACTTCCTTTCTCTCGGTCATTATGCTTTCTTTTACGCACTGTTTTTCTCAAATACAGTTCCGTTTTTTGTCCTCCAGGCTACCAGAAAGTGATTTTCAGATTTCGTTTTTCATTCATAGGGCTTTCTAAAACTGATTTTATTTTTATTGAACACGTTTCCTTTGATTTCCAAAGGTTCTAACCTCGTTTAGTTTGAAAACACTAACCGTTTCTGATGTGGGTTATGTGTTTTAGAGCCCAAGAGATAGGTTGATGCCAGAATAACAATTCCGAAAAACTTTTACACACATTGGCAAGTTTTGGGACTCTTTTCGCCTGGTTTTCACTAGGGGTTGCCAGTGGTTACTTTTTCTACAGTATTTCTACAGCTATGTACTGAGTTCTCCTATTTTTCATCCATAGCGAAGACCATTGTACATGTTTTGGACGAATTATTCATGTCCTAGAATTTCTAGGTTACCCCGGATTCTTTCCGAGGGTCTGTGTTATTGTAATTGAAACTGAGCTTGTAATAAAGAAATATACCTGGGATTAACCCAGGTAGGGGGTGCACCTCATTCACACCCCATCGGATGCCGGACTCTTTTTTATTCTTTCCCATTCCTTTGTGTGAAATATGGATTATATGTGTGTGGATGTTCATCTCAAAATAATGGCTATTTGAGGTTCTGAGTTTATCGAGTCATGTAACTAGAATTGCACTTCCGCATAAGCACGACTCTGACAGTCATTGAGCATGACTTTGTACCAATGCACCAAAATCTTGCATCTCTGCTAGAAGGACTCCTACACTATGGAGATGGAAGTGACCATTCCCCGTCTACTGAGAGCATCTGCCACAACATTCTCAAGCACTCGCTGATACTCAATCATGCTGCCAAATTACTGAAAAGTCTGGCTCCATCTAGCCTGGCAGTTTGACCACTGAGCAGCTGGCATGGTCTGAAGCCACCACAAGGCCAAATTATCTGTGCGAGCTGTGAAATCCTATCGGAAAAATTATTTCTATGACTTTAGGGCATGGAGGACAGCACATAACTCCTTGTCATACACTGAGTATCTGGTCTCTGCTAGAATCAACTTGCGCCCCTCAAATGCGGCCGGGTGGCCGTTTTACTCCAACACTGCTCCAATGGCATAATCGCTAGCATCGATCCGTACATCGAAGGGTTGATCCCATTGTGCCAATGCTAGGCACAGAACTGTGGTAACAACCTCTTTCAGCTAGGCAAAAGCTAATCGAGCTGCTGGAGTGAAGATAATGGCCTGTTTCTTGGCCTTTGATCCCTGCAAAAGGTCGGTGATGGCTATTGCAATTTTTGCCAAGTCCTTGATATGGTTCCTATATGCCTAGCAACTGCCCATAAACATCAGATCCTCCTAAGCTGTGGTAGGCACCTCCCAATCCACTATATCTTTCACCTTGGCTGGGTCTAGGCAAGCACCTGTAGGAGTGATGATGCAACCCAAGTAATGTACCTCCTCCAAGCAAAAACTGTTTTTATTGGCATTGATTACAACTGATTGACCTTCAGGAGTTGAAGAACATGTTAAACATGCTTCACATGCTGTGCGGGCTCCTCTAAAAAAATCAAAATGTCGTCTAAGAACACAAAGACACTACCGATCACCTGGGGAACCTTTTGTTGGTGCAGCACAGAGATGGGGCATCACCTGGCCTACGAGTTCTCGCCACAGGACCCGGTTTTCCTCATTACCGAGGGTACATGAGCACGCATGGAGAGCTTCCCCTGGCAGCTAACAAAGACAGATGCAAGTGCGATGACCCAACACCCAGTTTGGGAGATCATCAGGAGCATTGTGGGCTGGCACATTTGGACCT